>NC_137613.1:43351261-43416261 GCF_963280865.1 Gymnoscopelus braueri
CTGTGAGAGAAACAAGCACTTTAAACATATACATCAGCTATTTGAATAGCTGATGTATATGTTTAGCAGCTCTACAAGCTCACAACGCGCCGCGATGCGACGCGTTGCGAGCTTGTAGATCGGCTATTTTCAAATCAAATCGTGCGGGGAAATTATAATAAGCAGATCTGGCAACCCTGAGTACAGAACGTATACAAGTGCTGGTAGTGAATTAGAATCATTTTAATATCGATTAATTAACTTTTTTTAGAGTGAGCCGTTGGGGTTATGATGGCAAAAGCAGGTTAGAGTACATCTAGAGCATCAGGATTAGGTACCAGCAGGTTTGGGGAAATGGAGACTGGAGTTGACGGCGTTCTCGCCAAGTTAAGGGGTTATAACAGGTTATAGGGCATCATGGTCACACACGCGTGACTGAAACAGTCGCATGCTGTTCACTTCCATTCTATGCCAGCAAAGGGGCGGAGCTTCCGATTACGGTGCATAGACAAGCCGACGCATGGAGTTCAACAACATTGAACTTTATATGCGACGGCGTAACAGCATTGGTTGATTACTCCCCTTCAATCACGCATGTGTGTGACCGACTGACCGTACCCATAGAGTTCAGGATTATGGGTAAATCAGTGGTGTAAAGTAGCTAAGTACATTTACTCAAGTACTGTACTTAAGTAAAACATTGAGGTATTTTTACTTTACTGGAGTATTTCCAATTTTCAATACTTTTACTTCTACTCCACTACATCTCAAAGGCAAATATTGTACTTTTACTCCACTATTCACTACAATTATTTGAAAGCTTTAGTCACTAGTTACTTTGTAGATTTGGATTATTATTACAAAACATACATTAGCCCTATATACATTTCGGCTATTTGAAAATAGCAGATCTACAAGCTCCCAATGTGTCGCGATGCGACGCATTGTGAGCTTGTAGATCTGCTATTTTCAAAAGATTCGCATACATTTCATACATTTGAAAACTTGCGAAATGGGACATTCTGCATAATGAGTACTTTCTACTTTTGGTACTTTAAGTACATTTTGAAACCAATACTTCTGTACTTTTACTCAAGTAAATTTTTAATTCCGGACTTTAACTTGTAACAGAGTATTTCTACATTGCAGTATTGATACGTTTACTTAAGTAAAGCATTTGAGTACTTTTGTCACCACTGGGGTAAATTAGGGATGAGGGTTAAGGCGGTATGGACGTTTAGGGGGGGTAAGTAATGTTAGGGGGGAACAGACTTAACTTTTCTCCCCACCTTTACACGTTGGGGGCGGGTGGCTCCACTGGCGGTTGGCCTGGCACTGAGCGTGCGCAGGCCCCTCCATTTCATAACCCCGGTTGCAAACGAAGCTGACCACATCGTTGAGGTTGAAGCCGTTGCCCACCGTACGGCCATATATGGGACTTCCGGGATGACCACAGCTGATGGCTGGAGGAGAGAGAGAGAGAGATAGAAAGACATAGTAAATTGTTGAGAGACAGTTAGACTTAGGGATTATTCCCGGATAAATCGTGTTGTTCTCATGTAAGGGGATCATAATACAACATTGGTTCTCAAAGTGGGGCCCGGGGACCCCCAGGGGTCCTTCGGAGGGTACCAGGGGGGTCCCGAGCAAAATGTGTTAATATAGCGTCACAATCATTTGAACAACTTTAACCATATATTATACTTTGGCTATTCAAAAATAGCAGATATACAAGCTCATAGCGTGGCACCAAGTGCCGCGCTACGAGCTTGTAGATCTGCTATTTTTGTCCTAAATCCCTGGCACAAAATATTTTGAGATGGGGGGGTCCGCAGCCAAATACATATCATTTTGGGGGTCCTTGACATGAAAACATTTGAGAACCACTGCTCTACAATATATAATGTGGGGAAAATGCATAAGATATAGGGGATTTTTTTCCCCTATACGATGATCTCACATCAGAACAATTGGATTTCGGTTCAAAGTTGTTATTCACTGCGAATTCTAAACTGAACAAAACAAAATGGCCTTCCGCTGTCACTTTGGAAAAGAGAGAAATTAGTGATTCTCAGTCAGGATCCACATGGGATTGGCGTGGCTCCAATGTGGATCTTGGACTTCTTGTAGCCAACCTGTGACATCAGTCATATAGATGACAACAGTCATCTATATGACATACCGTAATTATCTATGATGTATGACTCCATTTCAAAATGTGTACAACATATGTGACACACAGACACACACACAACAAGACACACAGACCCTCTCGTAGATGGCTATAGCCTCTTGCACAGCCATGCCATAACAATCAATTGGGCATGAAGGAACGACAGGTAAATGTATTGTCAAGTGGCAAACGTATCAGTTAGGGACCAGGGATTGAAGTCAAAGATTTTTGAATATGAAGAAAGAAACCAAATGTACTTAAGAAAATAAACTGGTTTCTGTCCAAAAGGAAGTGTGTGTGCTGGCAAGCACACACACTGTACAGAATGCAAATGCACTCACATACTGATTAAAGACACAATGAGCCAAAATGAGACTCATTGACTCATTTCCAGGAAGTCTATAAAGACAATTTTCTCTTGCAGAACATATCTGGGTGGTTATTCAGTTTTTTACAGCTTGTCTCCATTTTACTGTAATGATCGACTGATAGACTGTTTAACTGGCAGTGCTTTAATTCGAACTTGCATAGGAATATGGAAAAAAGGAGATGCAATTTGATTATGTAGCCCAATACGTTACCAAGCATCACTGGTGCAAAGGCTTAAATGAACCATATGTTAACACAATTCTTTGATTATAGAAATTAGTACTGTAAACCCTTTCATAATCATAAACCATGCGTTGCATGTTCTCCCTGTGTCCCCTAGGGTAGGTACCCTCACAAAAAACATGCAGTAATCCTGGTCTCTATACTGCCTCCCCCTGGTCAGCCGGGGCGCCTGATGGAGGGGAAAGGAACTGTTTGGAATAACGTGTTCCTTCCACACGTCCTACCGGAGAAACTCCCCCCTGTCAGGTGATAAGAAGCGGCCTGCTCACTCCTCATGCTTTGAAGGAAGCATTAGCTCAGTTCGGGGCTCTCCCCAGGCTGGCAGAGGGAGAGTAGGGCCCAGGATTACAGTTTAGGCATTGGCACTGGGTGAAAAAATGGGTTACAAAATTGTGAGATCAAAATGAAAAAAATACATACAAATAAAATAGAATAACCCAGATCGCACCTAGATCAATTTTTTTCCAGGAGATTTGTGTAAAGGTATGACCACTAACAAGAAAACGTGGCACGCACTTGTGAAGGTGTTCTGTGATTGGTGCACCACTTGCGAAACACAAAGTCCTCTCACGTGGTGGTGTAGTGTAGTGGTGTAGTGGTGAGGCCAAAATTGGTTCTGCCCGGTTCTCATCAGTGGCTGGATCAATTGATCTGAATTTGCACACAGCCATTGACCATTACCATCTGAACGCAACTGCGAAGGCCGTTTTTCAATTTCACCAAATCTCAGCTGTTTATTAGCGTTTTTGCATGATCATGCGTCGAATCTACAGCCCCACTGCGTACACTGTTGCACACACAGAACGTGTTTCGACCAA
Source organism: Gymnoscopelus braueri (assembly GCF_963280865.1). NCBI lineage: Eukaryota > Metazoa > Chordata > Actinopteri > Myctophiformes > Myctophidae > Gymnoscopelus > Gymnoscopelus braueri. The sequence continues at coordinate 43,354,844 of NC_137613.1, forward strand.
CGTACGTGTGTCTGTGTGTGGTGTGTGTGTGTGTGTGTGTGTGTGTGTGTGGGGGGGGGGGGGGGGTCGAGCGCCCCTCCCGTCTATCCGCTGCGCGGGGCTTTGTGTTTGTTGAAAGGCAACCGGGGGAAGTGCGACGTCGTTGTCGAGTAGTGGTAATGTTGCCATGTCCGTTTATTATAAGCGATGATCATGCGCTTATTATCTGCGACTGTGGATTAGCAAGAGTGTAGCCTGTTTTCATAGACCTGGATGCTTCTTTCTGGCGGCCATTTAGGGTCAATGTTGCCATGTCCAGTTATTGTAAGCGACTGTGAGCGAGCGTGAGTGGAGGCAAATTTATTGACCGGAGGTAAATTCATAGACCGGATTGCTTGTTTCTCTCGCGTAACCTGGCCACCCTGAAGTGGCTTCAGGAAGTGGCTACAGGGACTGGCTTCAGGAAGGGCTGACTTTTCTCTAATGTAGTATTAGTGCAGGATGTAATTTGTATATAGATGTGAGGGGACTTAATTTAACTGACTAAACTTTTTTTTAATATTTAATTCTAAAAGAAAAAAACACACTTATGCCAGTGTGCCAGTGATCACCCTCCCCTGTGCCAATGTTGGCACCCGTGCCTAAGGTTGCCTACCCCTAGTGTAGAGAGACAGGAAACCAACGGCAGAGAGAGGAGAGACAAGACGGTCAGAGTCAAACCCCTGTCCTCGTGCTCACAAGGAGCATAAAGGCCTGTCTACTAACTGGCCAAGACACCGGGCACCCAGGCAATACACATTTAGTCATTACAGTGATGTAGATGTAACTTCGTCACGGATGAATGTTTGTGTTGTGCGTGAAATAATGCTATCTCAGCTGTTATTGTCATTTAGACGTAATTGACAGGTAATTTCATCCAGATTACAGATTTGATTCAGGTGTGTGTGGTGAGCATTCATGCAGCATAACAATTTGGCTCATTGAGGATGTCTTGTGATGTAAAATGCAAACTAATCCAATTGTTTCGACCTAATTATACAAAACCAATGCTGCAAGGTGTATCTCCGGTTAACCCATTAAGACCGGGAACGCATGTGTGTCATTTTAGATTTCAAAAATAGCAGAAATACATGCGCTATGAGCTTGTAGATCTGCTATTTTTGAAAAATCTTGCAAATTTGTGCAAATATTGGGCTACACTTTTACTTAAAGGGATATTTCACTTTCAAAAAAACTTTTGGTCATTTTATCATCTACTCAGGCCTTTGTGAGCCCCCCAGACAGTTTTTAAGTTGCTCGATTCAGTATTTATATATTTGATATTCATTTTATCAGACACGCCCCCTTCCTATACAAACCCATTGTAACTTCAAACTCCATTTTAACCAGGTTAGATCGTCGAAAACACCCGTCCTTGCTTCTGGTGACTCACCCTGCCCTCCTAATGCGTGAGGGGGCCGTGTTTTTCCGATAATTTTTTTCATTTATTTTATTTTATTTTTTTATTGTATTTTATTTTTTTTATTTTCCAAAAAAAATATTTAAAATAAATGAAAAAAGTAATTGAAAAAACACGGCCCCCTCACGTATTAGGGGGGCAGGGTGAGTCACCAGAACCAAGGACGGGTGTTTTTGATTAATCTAACATGGTTAAAATGGAGTTTGAAGTTACAATGGGTTTGTATAGGAAGGGGGCGTGTCTGATAAAATGAATATCAAATATATAAATACTGAATCAAGCAACTTAAAAACTGTCTGGGGGGCTCACAAAGGCCTGAGTAGACGATAAAATGACCAAAAGTTTTTTTTAAAGTGAAATATCCCTTTAAGTAAAACATTTGAGTACTTTTTCCACCACTGTTAGAGAGCCATGGAGAGAGAACCTGAACTGGCCCAGATATTTGGGGAACGCCTCCATTCATCATTATGTATGAGAACACCAGACGAGCGAGGAGGCTCCTTATTCTATTACACAGTGTATAGACCCTGCTGCTCACAGTTTAGCCTGAGGTCAACATCTTGGAAAACCGTCCCTCGTCATTCATGAGCATTATCTTCGTTTCACTGGAGTGTCGTGCATTCATTCGGTCTGCTTGTAAGCCGCGTAAGCACTGTGTGTGTGTGTGTGTGTGTGTGTGTGTGTGTGTGTGTGTGTGTGTGTGTGTGTGTGTGTGTGTGTGTGTGTGTGTGTGTGTGTGTGTGTGTGTGTGTGTGTTTGCCTGTGTCTGTCTGTGTGTTTACATGCATATGCTCCCTGTGTACGTGTACTTCACTGTGCCAGTGGCAGTGTTTGCATGCGTGTGTACAGAACACTCTCTTTCTCTGTGACTCTCTCTCTGTCTGAGAGAGAGAGAGAGAGAGAGAGAGAGAGAGAGAGAGAGAGAGAGAGAGAGAGAGAGAGAGAGAGAGAGAGAGAGAGAGAACAGGCGGAGGAAGAGGAAAAGAGAAGGAGATTACAGCAGAGGAGGGGAGATGAGTGGAGGGCAGGAGGGTAGAAAAGACAAGGAGGGAGGAGATGAGAGAAGGAGATGGAGATGGAGATGGAGAAGAAGAAGAAGATGGAGAAGAAGAAGATGGAGGAGAAGAAGAAGAAGAAGAAGAAGAAGATGGAGGAGGAGGAGGAGGAGGAGGAGGAGGAGGAGGAGGAGGAGGAGGAGGAGGAGGAGGAGGAGGAGGAGGAGGAGGAGGAGGAGAAGAAGAAGAAGAAGAAGAAGAAGAAGAAGAAGAAGAAGAAGAAGAAGAAGAAGAAGAAGAAGAAGAAGAAGAAGAAGAAGAAGAAGAAGAAGAAGAAGAAGAAGAAGAAGAAGAAGAAGAAGAAGAAGAAGAAGAAGAAGAAGAAGAAGAAGAAGAAGAAGAAGAAGGAGGAGAGGAGTAAAGCAGGAGAGGAGAGATGCAAAGGTCTTTTTAAGATTCAGTTGATGGGTGAGAATCGAAGGAGTTTGTTTGTTTGCCCCGAGAAACACATTTATTTGACGCTGTCAGCATGCTGCAGGCACATTCAGTGAAGAAATGAGCAAACACACACACACACACACGCACATACACACACACACGCACGCACGCACACACACACACACACACACGCACACACACGCACGCACACGCACGCACACGCACACGCACACGCACACACACACGTACGCACATGCACACACACACACGCGCGCACACGCACACAGACACACGCCCAACATGCACACACACACACGCCCAACATGCACACACACACACACGCCCAACATGCACACACAGTCTCATCGTCATTCTACATTTGTGCCAATGAACAAGGTCCTCTCATCTCCATAATTACAGTATAATTTGGTTCCGAAACAATTTCCCTCAATAACTACTGCATGAATAACCTCAATAACACACCACAGCCCAACGAAACACACACACACACACACACACACACACACACACACACACACACACACACACACACACACACACACACACACACACACACACACACACACACACACACACACACACACACACACACACACACACACACACACACACACACACACACACACAAATATGATTTTCTTTACCAGCTCAGTGGCCTAGTGGTTAAAGTGTCAAGATTAGGAGGCCGGGGTTCAATCTCCACTGATCCAAAGACTATACCAGAGGTACAGTAACCGATGCCTCCCCGCTTGGCACTCAGCACCAGAGACATACAGTACAGTACTAGCATCATGTCCAGGGGCTGTACTTGTATATCAAACGTCCTCATGCTAAGAAAACAGCAGATACTGTAGGATGCTGAACTACTGTATATGGCCCACGTTGGAATGGCAGCCTGCCGTATAATGTTCTGCCTTTGTCATGTATAAATAAGGCAGCTGACTCCATGTGGTGTTCAGATCACCACATGGAGTCAGTGGCCTTATTGCAATGGTTCCCAAAGTTTTTTCATGTCAAGGACCCCCAAAATGATATGTATTTGGCTGCGGACCCCCCTCTCAAAAATATTTTGTGGCAGGGATTTAAAAAAAATAGCATATCTACAAGCTCATAGCGCGGCACTCGGTGCCGCGCTATGAGCTTGTAGATCTGCTATTTTTGAATAGGCAAAGTATAAAATATGGTTAAAATGATTGTGACCCTATATTAACTAATTTAGCTGGGGACCCCCTGGTTACCCCCCCAAGGACCCCTGGGGGGTCCACTTCCTAGCTGATGTCCCAATAGCCAACACAAACGAACGAAAGAACAAACAAATGGTGCTATGTTACATCATGTTATAGGAGTACAGGTATGCGTATGGATGGTCATAGGCATGCTACAGTCTGCCAATCTAAGTAAGCATATATCAAGGCCTAGTCTGACATGGTCAAGTCAACATGTCCAGGTTTTGCCAGATAAAACTTTGCAGGTAAGCCTTTGATTGGCTGGGCTCAGAGCCTTCTATTGGAGAGTTACGTCAATTCCGTAAAACTTCAGGGCTTTGCATGCCCACCTTAATAGAGCATGTGTAAAAACAGTGCTGTCAGGAAGGGGGCTAACTTACAAGAGGATTCTCACTGTGGTCACGGCACATCAAATCTGCGTGCTTTTTTACTGGAAAGCAGAGCTATTACCACAAACCATACTTCTGGCCCTTCCTATACTGTAGATCCTCAGTCCCGCAGAAAACTCCAGTGCAGAATATTTCTCAGTCATGCTAAGTTTGACCTTCTTAATGAGAAACCTCTCTCCGACAAGTGGGTGGGTAAGGCTAAGGGGGTCATGAAACAAAGGTCCTCTATGAGATTCCTGCTCAAATTGAGTTCCAAAACTGGTCTCATGAACTGCCCCTCCCAGAATTTTTTATTATTATTATGTTTTATTATTTTTTCATACAATGTAGCACTTTGAGATTTGTGTCAAATATAAAGTGTGTTACAAATAAAATGTATTATTATTATTATCATTATTATATGCAGTAGACTACATACAGTACAAGAGGTTCTTCCTCTAGAAAGCTCTCAAGTGTTTTCTTGTTAGTTTATAATAAAAAAAACAATGTATCTGGCAATGTTGGCATCTAAGCCATTTTTTACATTAGACATTGTGTCACACAGATTCTGGCCTTACAGATTCTGTTTCCCATTGCATGACTACCTTTCAGCCTCCCTCCTGCTACAACTCCTTCCTACAAATGATGTATAAATATGTACTTTATAAAGCCCCATGCTTGCTCCGTATTGTGAAGGTCATTCTCTTGGGTGACATCCAGATGAGTTTTTAATTGGATCGGTGGTACTGGCACGTTTCCTATGGTATAGGTAGCAGGTTTCCTGCACCACTGATCGATATATTAGTGGTACCGGTTTGTTTCCTGTACAGATCTGCAGTACTGGCTTGTTTCCTGTACCACTGATGTAAAGATTATAGTGGTAACCTACTGGCATGTTTCCTGAATAGATCAGTGGTACTCTCGCGTTTCCTGTACCACTGATCTAAATATTAGCGATACTGGTGTAACAGTGTTAATAAGTGTTATATAATTACACAAAATGTGATACAAATAAGGGCTTCTACCTGACTTAATTCTCCATGGTTCATGTGTATAAGAATACATAGTGCATTAGTGGTCACAGCTCCTTAAGTCTCCTCCTTCTGTCCCCTGTATAAATGCCCTGCCACACCTCGACCTCTTCCTTGTGTATTTCCGTGTTGGAACGAGGTGGGTGTCTTTTGTTGTTTTCTCTGTATAACAAAATGGGAATTGTACTTGCAAACAATTTATACAGTGTTTGTTTGGCTTTGTTTAGAGAGGAGTTCTTGCACTACAAACCGAACTAACTGGAGACGTGTTTTATGTTATTTCTTGTCAGGTATGTTGCAAAATATGATCAATTTCATATTGAGCTTGTGTATTTCCGTGTTGGAACGAGAGAGGAGTTCTTGCACTACAAACCAAACTAACTGGAGACGTGTTTTATGTTATTTCTTGTCAGAATAAATGGCGATTGTCTCCAAAGACAGTACTGGGTCCGTCTAGTCCATTACACAACGCAGAGATAAAGACTACACCGGTTACACTGGCGTGTATCCTGTACCACAATCTATAGATTAGGGGTACTGGCTTGTCTCCTGTTTAGATCTGCGGTACTGGCACGTTTCCTCTACAAAACAGTTTCTTCTGTGCACTTCTGTACACTGTAGAATTCAGAGTGTTAACTGTGTACAAATGTGACCCCGTCCATTTGGTTACATGTGTATTCACGTTTCACTGAGTTAAATGAGCACGATGGATTTCACTGTGTACGAGGGTTATTTTGGGTGAACTGCCCCTACTGTATAAATGTCATCTCCATAATTTGGGAGAATAGAGAAACAATACTGAGGTATGGGGGAAAAAAATCGACAAAATCATAGACACAATTGAACTCAACTGAACTGCACCGAAACTCTTCAAAGACACGTATGTATCCACTAGTACTAATGTTCTCCTGAAGTACGAAGAACTCTGGCGACAGCTCTGTGTTATAGCGCCGCTTACGTTAAGCCTTTGACACAATTGATCATAAATATTCTGGAGGAATTGGGTCGGTACAGCTGAGACGTCCCTGACTGCACCGACTCTACTCTCAGTCTGTTAGACACAAATACAATAATTCTCAGTTGGTGTCTCTCCCCAGACAGACAGACAGACAGACATATAGATATTCTTACGTATGCAGACGGGTAGCTGACCAGACCACTGGTTGTCTTGGAGACAGATGCGAACCGACGAGCCAATCAGTCTGAAGCCGGGCAAGCATTGGTATACGACCGTATCCCGGTAACCATAGTTCTCTCCGATAACCTGTCCATTCACAATGGTTTCTGGGATACCACAGTGTCCAGCTGGAAGAGAGCAAACTGTGTTAAGTATAAGGTGGTGGTGATACACAGAGTAACTTTTACACAGCGACTTTTTAAACAGGGTAACATTTCAGCCACAATTTAAACATCCGTTCATAGACTTTGAGCAAGTCAATTGTCAATCATGATGGTTCACCAGCGACATGCTGGAGTACTGCACAGCACTGTTTTGAATTTAATATATTTGTATGAAGCCCCCTTCCCCCACTCTGAGAAAATATTGTTAAAGCCCCTCCATTATGCAATGAGCACACAACATATGTGTGCTCATGCTCACACTGAAACCCCCAAAATATGTGCACCACATATATGTGAAACAAACTCCAACTGCTGCAGGTGTGCTACAACTCTGTTATTTTAAATACATATGGGGGGACACACTCCAAGTTTGAGACTGTTCGGACAGGCAGCACCAGAGTTATGCCCAGGACAGACAGACATACACAGGTTTCATGAATGAATAGGAAGATAATGTATAGAAATTCTGCATTCACCGCATGTGTGTACTGTAGGCCTGTCCCCGACTAAGGATTTCTATAGTCAAATCTGATTGGCCAAATGTTGCCTATAGTCTAATGCAATTTGTGCAATTTTTTTTTGCCTGATTTGACTGAGATTGGCAGTCGGATCAGTCTGATTCGACTGCCAATCTCTCAGTTGAATCACGCAAAAAAGATGTTACGCAATAGAGGAACGTTCCATTTGGGCTGTAGGGGTGCTTAACACATTGGGTGCCAGAGGTTTATTCAAATATTATACGTTGAGTGCCGGCTATTCTTCCATCCACTTACGTTGATACGTTTCGTGCTGTAGAAGCCCCGACGCGGAAGTGCATGTAAACAAAGCGTGCGTGCGAGACGGCAGAGGGTCCCGACTAACGCCTGGAACAATAATATTTCTAACGCGATCCTCCATTGCAGAGTGATCGCCGATCGAAAACGGCTCACTTCCACCACGTTAAAAAGAAATGGAGATATTAAGCTTTTAGTCAAGGAGATAACATTGGAACGGCCGACCGGAAGGATTTTTGACATGGATCCACATCCGGCCTCTCCTTCTCAGAAACTCCTTGGATGATCCCAAAGTTTCGTTAGAGCGCCCCACGTGGGCCCTACGTATAAAAATAAAATTTGGTCAAAAACGGTCCGGACCGTTTTCGGCACCCGATGTGTTAATGTCTGATTTAACATATACATGCTTGGTTTCTCCCAATAAATCATGATGTATATCCTATTTTTGGCAAACTATTAGTTAATTAATATAATAAATTAGGCCAATCTCTCAGTCGAATATATTTTTTTTTAATTGAACAAAATTGAAAAACTCATAATTCTTCATAAGAGATTGGCAGTCAACTCCCCCGATCCGACTGATTAGTCGACTATTCGAATAATCGAGGTCAGGCCTAGTGTACTGTATGCAAAACTGACTTTGTATGAAGGCCTAAATGATTCGAGCCCATTATTAGGCATCTTTGTACCTAAACATCGTGTTTCAGTTCCGCTCCACAGGCCAGATGACAGGCACTCTCTGACGGCTGACCCCACCAGCATGAAACCAGGCTCACATGTGAAGATTGCTGTTGCACCGAAGGTGGTCTGTGTACCGATCTTCTTCCCACTGGGAGGGGATGGCAGGTCACCACAGGAGATTACTGAAACACACACAGCGTGCACGCACACGCGCACGCACGCACACGCACACACACACACACACACACACACACACACACACACACACACACACACACACACACACACACACGCACAGCACACACACAGCACAGCACAGACAACAATAACTATTTATGAGAATCAAACAATACAATTTCAAAATGTTTAATTATGGGAAGGCGTTTTGATGAAAGCATATTAAAAGACGTGATTTAAAAGAAGAAATTGATTTAGCAGCCTGAGCTTCTCAGGCAGGCGTCACGGTCACACTCACTCTGACAATGTGGCCTCTCATTCCTCCAGCTCCACACGCCAGTGGCCAGGCACTGGATGTGGGCGGGGCCTAACCGGTAGTAGCCCGGGTCGCAGGTGAACACGATGCGGGTTCTGTACTCGTAGTGGGACCCGTTGACAATCCTCCACCGGCCGTGCTCCAAGGAGAAGGAACCGATGCTCGGACACACAACCACTGTTGAGGTAGAGAGAGAGAGAGAGAGAGAGAGAGAGAGAGAGAGAGAGAGAGAGAGAGAGAGAGAGAGAGAGAGAGAGAGAGAGAGAGAGAGAGAGAAAGGGGTAGGGGTGGGGAGTGATTGAGAGTGATTGAGAGAGAGGTGTGTAGCAAGACTTAGAACTAATGTAATGTGCGACAGGTTCAGTGAATCGTTGGAAGTTCATGTTGATGTATGTTTAAAGGGGAATACCACTCATTTTAAACATTGAACTATGTCTTTAATACAAGTTAGAGCTGTTGTGTGGAAATAAGAAAAAAGTCCACGCCCCCCCCTTCTATGTTGCCTAGAACTGGATAATTGATTGAGGTCATGTGATCAGCGACAATTGCACGGTGTACTTTTGGCTGAGGGGGCGGAGCCAAAAGTACACCCAAAAGTATTTTTTTTTCTTATTCCACACAACAGCTCTAAGGTGTATTAAAGACATACTGTAGTTCAATGTTGAAAATGAGTGGTATTCCCCTTTAAGGTTGTTGTGGCTACTTTCACATAATCTACCTAAAAGCACGCTGGGCAAGACCTAGCCAGTTGAGTGTCTAAACGGAAGTACCGGAATTTTGTGCGGAAGTACCGGTCAAGGAAATGACGTAGACGCTTTACAAATCTGTTTACATTCTCCGTGAATGAAACGAGTGTTGTGATTGGTCGAAAAAGATCGTTTCCGGGGGAAATACCTACGACGGAGGTCCCGCCCCTATAGACACTCTCTGCATTAGGTCGTGACCAGGCTTTTCTCTTCGCAGATGAGTATTAGGCTGGGAACGAGGCTAACCTAAAAGTGAGCTGACTTGCAACTTTGATTATACGTGGTAAAATGAGTACATATACTGCACATACGCTGACATGTACTGTATTATGTGTTACTAACCAGAACATCTGGGTATCTTATTGTGGTTACTCCACGTCCCGTCAGGCTGACATATGGCTGAGGTCAGTTCTTTACTAGAGAGTCTGTAGCCGTCGTTACAAAAATAAGCCACGCGTGTTCCGACGGAGTAGTCCGCCGTTAGGACTCCACCGTTTGTGGGCGCTTTGGGTGCTCCACAGGACACAGCTGAAAGACAAGGATACACTTTGGTTAGTGAGACTGACACAAGATGCAAAGGCCAACTGTGCCCAGAACATCAATTTTCCCCCACGACTTCATTGCCATCATATGTTTACACCAAGTATATAAGTTGGTGAGATTATTTTGTGCACGTTCCATACGACTGCAGTTACATTGTTAAAGTTTAAAAAAATCATATTATCAAAATGTGATGATAATACAATTTACTTTAATATGCATAAAACATTTATGGGGTTTTGTGTGTAGTCAGGTAAATGTACCTGTGGGAATAGTGCGAGAAGAAACCAGAAACAAGAGATTACAGTCAGACGTGCTGCAGTTAAGTGTATATGGGGGCGGCAGGGCTAAAGCGTCTGTTCAGCAGCCTGTGGGAACTGTCCCTCTAGTCTGTTTGTGCAGCAGTTGTGATACGATGGGTATCAACTGCCTGATGGTAGCAGCGTGAACAGATTGTGGGCTGGATGGTTAGTGTCCTTGATAATCTGTTTTTACGCCATGGCTATGCACCATGCCCGCACACATGTCCACTACATGCCCACTTCTGCTCTGGCCACTCAGCAAGAAACAGTACCGCGGGGGTCATATCACACTGTGTTAGCCTTAACCCATTCAGACCGGGAACGCATCTGTGTCATCTTTTCATTTCGTTGGGCTATTGAAAAACAGCAGATATATAAGCTCATAGCACGGCACTCGGTGCTGCGCTATGAGCTTGTATATGTAACTAAAATCTTTGCTTCTGGGGATTCTACAAATCTGTCTAACAGTTTTTTTTTAAAACACTTTTGTTGCTGTAATCAGTGTTTTGCAATTTTCTTCATGTCAAGGACCCTTAAAATTATATGTATTTGCCCGCGGACCCCCATCTCAAAGTATGTTGTTCCAGGGACCCCCCAGAAGCAAAGATTTGAGTTAAAAAATTTCGCTTTAAAAAATATATGAATTCAAAGATATGCACACATTTTCACGATTTTTCTAAAATAGCTGCACTCGGTGCCGCGCTATGAGCTTGTATTTCTGCTATTTTTGAATAGCCAAAGTATAAAATAATGGTTAAAGTGGTTACACAGATGGGTTGCCGGTCTTAATGGGTTCATCGGACACGCAGAGCAGCACGCACAGACACACGCGCACAGTAGCCCGGTGTTAAAGAGTCTACACCATGAAAATCACTTTTTTCTTGGTTTTTTGTATTTTTTGGGGTCCCCAGTGTCTCTTGTACCCCAAAAAATGTTTTTTTTTTTAATTCAGTCATTCCTTCTCATTTCATGGATTTCCAGAATGGGCGTGTCTGAACAGGCGATCTCAGAATGGCAATGTTTATGAGGTCATAAACATTTTTGATGGCAAACCCAATGTTAAATGAAAAGTGCCCGAATCGCTCCGAAACTTTTTCTACCCCCCCTAAGTGGGGGTCTACGAGCACCTCTACAGGCACCTCAAACACTTGGTGGAATTGTTCAAAAATGTTCAAAGTGTTTTTTTTTCTATTTTGTATTTTTCTTAGATGCTTCTTTTTATGCAGAATTTTTCCATTTCTTTTTTTTTTTTTTTATATATTTTTTTATTAACAGAATTTTGTATTAACAGAATTGCTCAGTAGCCCCCCCCTGCCCAAGAGGACGTTTTGGTATTGCAGCTGAAAGTGCTGTATAAGCCAGAGACAATTGACTTGGGATGAGTATATCTGAGTGATGATTTAGGCTCAAACCTTTTGAAAAAGGTTTGAGGGACATACACCATATGATATTAAATATCAAATATTTTTTTTAAATTCATGGTGTAGCTCCTTTAAAACTGCACTAATGTGTCATTTGCTAGGTCTATGGGGATGCATGGCTGTTTCATCAACCCACACACACTCTGAGATACTTTGATTAGGGACATTTTAGCATGCTTTTCCACTGTGCTTTGTTCACAGATGCTTTTACATGAAGTAGACGTTAGGTTTGATGTTTACCGGCTATCCTACTTTCTTTGCAGCACATGCTGTTTTTGTTATGGCTCTCTAATTACTTGACCACTTACCCTGCTGTCGGTTGACAATAGGATTCATTGTGCACTGGATAAGAGTGTCGTACCTAAATTGTTAATTGCTTTTTGTGGTAGATTTATTATTGTAGTAGATTTAGGCTGTGGTGTAAAGTAACTAAGTACATTTACTCAAATACTGTACTTAAGTACAATTTTGAGGTCCTTTTGCTTTACTGGAGTATTTCCAATTGTCTATACTTTTACTTTTACTCCACTACATCTCAGAGGCAAATATTGTACTTTTACTCCACTACAGTTATTTGAAAACTTTAGTTACTAGTTAGTTTGCAGATATCAATATTAAAAATATTATTAAACATACATTAACACATTGACCGCCGGGCCCGTAGTTCTACGGGCCGTTAAATCCAACGGTAAAGCGCCGATCCCGTAGCCTACGGGCTGTGGTGCTTTTTCCTTTTTTTAGAAAAAAAATACTTTTTTCAATTTTCTAGTACGGCACATTTCATTGTAACACCACCGGAAACAGAATTATTTGGGATCCGGTTTTGACGATCACGCCGGCTCCCATTCTAAAGCGCACACTGAAACTCAATTCTCTTCCTGTAGTTTTTTCTCCTCGCTGATCACTGTTTAACGTAATCCGCTCTAACTACAATCATGGAGCTCCGTTTGACATGCGGTTTTCACTGGGAGATACAGTGAGATGTCGCCGATGTAAACAGACCGTGTACGGCTCAATCTTAAGGATTTTAACAAGATCTATTGCGACGTGAAAAAAACAAAAAACAACAATAAAACGTTGGCACTGGTGAGTACATTATGAGATTAACCTCTGGCGGTCAATGTGTTAACCACTTTAGCCTGATTTTATACCTAGGCTATTTGAAAATAGCCGATCTACAAGCTCACAACGCGTCGCATCGCAATGCGTTGTGAGCTTGTAGATCTGCTATTTTCAAACATTTTAGTACTTTTACTTTAGGTACTTTAAGTACATGTTGATACCAATACCTTTGTACTTTTACTCAAGTAAATTTTTAATTCCGGACTTTTACTTGTAACGGAGTACTTCTACATTGCAGTATTGATACTTTTACTTGGGTAAAACATTTGAGTACTTTTTCTACCAGTGGATTTAGGTAATTCTCCTATTCTGTAATCTGATAATCTGGGTATGATTGGCACATCCTTACGTCTGTGTTTAATAATTAAGCACTAATGCCTTAAAATGCAGTGTATACACACTTGAGCAAATCAAGCCAACATAATATGTTCAAGTTATATTTCACATAAGTGCCATAAAAAAGAAACCCTATCTCATAAAGCCCTCTTTTCCCCTGTCTACAGCGCCTGTGTCTGAAAACCAACAGATCTACTTTTCTGGAAGAAAATGAAGGTGCAATAGCAGGTGTAGCGTTCAGTGACAACAAGCTTTGACAGGAGAACTCCACAGTGGCACGGCGAAGAATATAGATGACAGTCCCAGTGGAAATGTGAATTCTATACGAAGCTTGTATGGCGGTTTTACGGGTTTTTGGTCGCCTATTAGGCTGTTTGCAAAGAAAAGATATCCATCTTGCCAAACATTTTGCTCTATAGGGACTTTAAATATACTGGCTTTAAGGCTACGTGTCACACAGCAGTCGTCCGTATTTTCCGCTGGTGACATTACCAGCTAGCTTGGTATACCACCTAAGAGCTTCAGAATGGCATTTATGTTCGCTGTGAGAAGTAAGAAAGGAGGAGGTGAGACATGAATATTTCATCATTTCATTGAACTGTAGTCCTGTAGTCTGTGACATGATGGATTACTGTATGTCCGATAAAAAGGGCTACTTTGCAACAGAGATGAGTAACAGAAGGTTAACGCCATTTCTGAAGCAGTTATTTTCGTGTCCGCGCATTGCAGGTGTAGTGATATGAACGCAGGGCCATCCCCCAAAATTGGACTTATGCGGATACGTGCATTTTTGGATATTAAAGACAAATCAGGTTCTCTCCCCACAAGCTCACAGGGCCAGAGTAACTGTGGACGTCTGACCACCGTGTCACCTCAGCGACCCCTGGGACTCTGAGGCGAGGCCCTTGCAGGGCCATAAAGATAAGGATGAAGAAGGAATGCAGTTTGCCAGCCTGAGCTCCGATTACACACCAAGCCACTCTCTCTCTGTCTCCAGCTTCCCTCCACTCTGGAAGTGAAGGGGGGGAGCCCAAAGTTATTTATGACATGCAGGAAATGGACTCAGGAAAGAGAGAGATGACATCACACTCTCACACACACACACACACACACACACACACACACACACACACACACACATCCCCGCTCTCTCTCCCTCTCATTCCCACTGGGACAATGGGACAAAGACATTGTATTGCAAATATTATGTCCTTGGATCGAATGCCTGCGGGCCTGGCCCCAGTCGGGTGAAGAAAGGAACTATTGAATGTGTTGTGTGTGTCGCCTATGGATGGGTAGTAGAGCCCACACTGTTTTGAGTCATTTACTAACAAACCTAACCTAAATGTATATGATGCGGAGATATGCCTGAATTGCATTTTTGATTTCACGTACAATGAGAAGCCCAAAGAGACTCAGTGACGATGCGTCATCAAGGGACGAACAATAAGTCAATATCATTCACTGGATGATGTGTGTCAATATGAGATCTACACTAAGAACTGGAGGCCGCCTCCCTCACCGTCGGTCGACCGGCCCCCTTTCTATAAAGACAGAGAGACCCCCGTTCTCTCTCTCTTCTCCTGCACCAGCCCTCCAGCGCTCTTCCTGCTTCTGCTCTCTGCTACTCCTCAACCCAGATGATGACCTGATCCCAGAGGAACCGGGGGGTGGGAGAAGGTATGGGGCACCGACCCATCGTACTGTCTCTCCCACCAAGACCCTGGTAGAGTTTCCCCCCCAGGGACGCTCTCCTCTGCTACTCCGGCACTCTGGGAGGTCTCGACTCCCAGAGACTAAAGATTTTGACCTCTCACTGGACTCTGGAAAAAGACTGTCACAAAAGGGCTCCCAACCAGGTCGTATGAGTCTAAAACATGAAATTATGGCAACTATCTGACGATATGCTGTATGGATGTGTAGATTTCTTCCTTCCTAAAGGGCTCCATGAAACGTCATTTTCCAGGCAGCGTGGTAGTTAATTTCTGTTCAATTCTTTCCCCACATGATATCCTCGGTTCCACTTTATCTACTAACATTTAAGCCCTCATTTGAGTGGGGGAACTAATACGTTCTTTTTGGTTCTAAATTATCTAACTGGCTCCCTAGTAGTTAGCATATATTGATGGAGAGCATGGCGTTACATGCCGGCCTTCCTCAAAATATGGCCTACGATGGAAACCTACCTAGGTCTAAGTCATGACCTTTGAGGACAGCACCAGCCTGTCATTAAACGTTGAATGAAAGATCACCTAGTTATGACGTACAACGAAATACAGTGGCATTTCCGATCATCTTTGTGCATTTATTTTCATTAATACATTTCTGAGACTATTTTTATTAAGAAGGCGTGTGTCATTCATTTTTCTCTGTTTACAGTAATACTATTGGGATATTTATTGCAAGTCTGACAAGAACTCACGTTACTGTTACAGTGACGTAAGTTTCAGTATATATCAATATATATATTGTAATAATTCATAAATTATATTTATATGATTTATGGAATATTACGTCCTGTACCATGCTGAAGTTATGATCTCGGCGTGTGATTGCTACACAGGCCCACCGCCACGAGGGGGCAAGTTCGATTTTATAGACCCCCCCCCCCCACACACACACACACACACACACACACACACACTGTTTAAGTTTCATGTACCCTATAGACAAATTGCAAAAACAACAGAAATGTTGGCCGAGATACGACTGTCAGAGACGACAACAATGAAACACCTTCTCTGAAGTAGTAATTTGGAGGGTATAATTTGAAGACGGGAATTGGATCGCTTACTCAGGAAGTTCAACAAACAAACAACGAGGCTGAAGTCTACTGAGGAATAAACGTGAGACAGAGTTGAGCTGGTTTATTTTTTCTGCTGTTTTGGCATGTCAGGGACAGATACATTTAGGCTATTTGTATAGGACTGTGTGCAGCACTGTCCCCGGTACTGAATGGAGCGCAGGATAGACAAAGACACTTCACTTCGGTTCAGCCTTGCTTGGTTATTGTGGTTGTAAATAGAACTTTCAACCCTATTTAAAAGAGAGAGAGAGAGAGAGAGAGAGAGAGAGAGAGAGAGAGAGAGAGAGAGAGAGAGAGAGAGAGAGAGAGAGAGAGAGCGCTGCATGGCCACATGAACCCTACGCTGGGCAAGCACTGCTACAGTACATAAAGTGTCTTTCTGTGGTTTAAAGAAAACATTTAAAGCTTTTAATTATTATTTTCATCGTTTATTTATTTTTCGCCAAGGAGATTTGATGTAGAGGGAGAAAAGGGGCATGGCCTAGTATAGAGCTCTGGGGGATGTCGGTCAACTATTTAATTTAATAGAGTTTAAGTGGTTTTAATTTGTTAATTTTGTTGATTTGTGCAGGTATCTCTTAGTGGTTAGAATCATTCATAAATTGTATTATTTTGCTTGTAGACCTACAGTACATTCTGAGTGCTACCATTCCCTAAATTGTGTGACGACACTCAGGTTTAATATCGGCTCCAGCACTGCTGTGAAATAAATGTATTATTTGGATTTTGTAACCGTCGTCTTGTGTTGCTGTTATGTAGCCTTTCTGGGACTATTGCATTGTTCAATCAATGAATTCCATTTCATTTCATTAGACCTACCACCAGACCAATTGTAGGTAGTGACCTGGCAATCTGGCCCAGATATTCATTTCATATTATGGCCATGACACACAAACGCATGGAAAAGGTGAGGTAGGAAATTGTTTACATCTAGTCAAAATGCCACTATATTGCAACCTACAGGATGAAAGAAATACAGAAATGGGCATTCAGTAGCAGGCCGATAACCTTCTGTTTACTATAAAGATTTGCACTTCATCCTGACTCCAGGGCTGCCGTGATGCTGAAATGTCTGTTGACTATAATACAGTCAGAGGTATACAAGTATACTATAGGACTTAAGCTGGGGTTCCAATTACATTTATTATAATGTACTGTGTAGTGTATACCATACGTATAACCCACCGTATAACCGTATAAGTGGTTTTCAAACCTTTTGTGCCCAAGGCACACCAATGGGCAAGACAAAATCTGCTAGTACTCCTAGCGAAAACAGCTCATCTATAAGCTCACGTGTCGTGAATAAGACTAAGAATTAAATAAATAAATAATAATTATATATATGACATGCCCAAAACAGGTAAGCCAGGTTGAAAGTGGTTCAATACTTTTTTTAAGGTATATAATTTATATTCTGTTTTGGGAAATGACTGCTCACAAAGTACTGATATAGTAAGTAAAGCAAATCATTCATAACTTCTTGTATAGTTGTAGGTATTGCAATAATAATGTGTGGTTGTCACAAAATCCCAAGACACACATGGACTTGTCTCAATGCACACTGGAACCACTGCTGTACACATCTTCATATTGAACTAATGCACCATGCAGGCCCCACAGACTGACTTCCTCTGCTGTGTTTCATATGGAAACACAGCATTGCTATTAAACCCTCTTAGAAAAAGTGAGTTACAACTGTACTTGGACCACTACTACACCAGATCTCTTTTCCAAAATAGCCGATCTTACAAGCTCACAACACGTCTTGTAGATCTGATATTTTTGGCAAATGTCTGCTCTATTTATTTAGTGCTGCAACTATCGATTATTTTCTTTGCGATTATCCTATCGATGACTTTTTCAATGAATTGAGTTAAACATCATTTATTTTAAATATTATATATTCATGTTTTTTTACATATCAACAAATCGATCGAGCGTTATTATATACTTACTTAGTTGTTGCTTGTTTTGCACAACGGTGTAGTGCAAAAATAGTGAATAGCAGATCGGTGCGACGCGTTGTGAGCTTGTAGATTGGCTATTTTCAGTTTACAATATAATGGCATATCCAAAATAGGGATTGATTACAAATCGATTGTTTTCTATAATCAATTACATCGATTAGTTCGATTAACTGTTGCATCACAACATCTATTTTTATGACACATACAAAGAATAGTGCTAAACAATAGAGATTTACTGTACATTTAGCAGTTTACCATTCAACACACTCACGCACGCACGCACGCACGCACGCACGCACGCACGCACGCACGCACGCACGCACGCACGCACGCACGCACGCACGCACGCACGCACGCACGCACACACGCACACACGCACGCACACATGCACGCACCTTGGCAGGCCGGTACAGCCGAGTCCCAGGCATGGTTTCCGAGACGTGTGCGGCGGCAGGTTCCTGTGGCATTGCCCAGGAGACGGTAGCCGCGGTCGCACGCCCAGCGCACCACGCTGTTAACATGGCCGCCGCTCTGAGAGGAGATGGAGCCGTGGAGGGGAGAGTCTGGTGTGGAGCAGTACAGCGCTGGCGGCACAACAAGAAAAACACACAAACCCTCTAAGAACTGGCAGCTGGTAGCTTTTCTAGTACTAGAACAACACATTCTCACTACCAATAGCACATTGTAGCTTTCGGGCAGAAATCCTGTATCTGCATATTTAAAAGTTTTTAAAATGTATTTTTTGTGTAATTCATCTCCCTACTTCATCGTACAAGAGAGCCGCACAAAAGTAACCGAAATAGACTATCCACCAAGCTCACAATGATTCGCTACGTGACACGTTATGAGCTTGTAACTATTTTTTTAACATTTTGAAAGTGACAGTGGTTAAGTCAGCCTGTGGGTTATATACATATAATGAAAACTAAGTATTGTGACTTGTGACTTAATAAAATAAACTACGTTGGATCCATCGGAACACAAGGTTCATTTTTTCCATTTCCACCTTACAGCGACGATGTTGACGCTTGGGTGACACGTGAGATATATGACCGAACGTCTGATGCGGATGCGAAAGGTACCCCTTTTGCGCACCATGTTGACGTGGACGGAATCATAACTGATTTCAACCCTAGCGGTACTGCTCGGTGCAGACACTTGGGCACGCCTCATGGGGTTCAAGTCCGACGGCGTTGCGTGCCTTGTTCTAGATGTCTTTAATGGCAACATCGCCGTGTTCTCTTTCATGTCTCCATCACCAGACACGCAATCTGGGAACCCATCAGCAAAAAAAAAAGCAAGCTCTGAATCTGTCTTGAATTTGCGAGCTCTGAATCTGTCTTGAGAGATTACCAGTCACGTGACTCGGACCACCCTGACCATTGAAAAGTGACAGTAAAGGGGTACCCGGTGCGTTGACCCAGTGATGCCAAGGGGTTCCTGACCAATAGTCCGTATCTGACAACGTGGGAGTGAGAATGAGTTGACTGCAACAGCCCAAAACAATGAGCTGTTACTAATGTTCACAGTGATGTGTACGCAGTGAGCGAATACTGTCTGACAAGTACATCAAGTATTATTATTAATAACGCTGGTTAGTGAGTTAGTGGGCCTTGTCAGTGTCTCCCAAATGCTGTCAAAATGTGCATTCCAAACAGGGAGTTAAGAGCCCACAGGTAGTATCAAAGTGACACATTTTTTTACATATTGACGATAAAGTTATGCTAGCAAGCTTGTAGAAGATGACAAAGTCATGCTAGCAAGCTTAAAATGACTTGCAATAAGGATACAAGTTTAGACACGATCAGAACAGACTTAACTGTTTCGAGCACATCTGTTTTAAAATCGGTAATGTGACACTATATGTGACAAATTGTGCTTCAAGCATCTGGACATACATTATTCATGCAGGTATCTAAAATTTGACATCTCCCTGAAATGAGATTACACGGGGATTAAAACATTGGCAAAACAAGGACAGATGGAAAGTTTCCTGGGTACAAAATATTGATCCCCACTTTCACTTTCAACGAGGATTAAACTATGATGTGTTTTGGCAGGTCTTGCAGCCTATCACCTCTTTCCCCTTCAGTATATGAATGTGTTTGTTGTATGAAAGCCAACTAAATCAATGATAATTTCCGATTTGGTTAGTCTTATCTGAGATATTTTATCTGACACTAAAGAGTCCGAGGCATGGGACAATGGCGTTACGTTGCACAAAGAAACATTAAATTCCCTTGCTCAAGAGCACAATGCCACCACGACCCAAATCTTGAATCTTCTGGAGTCCAAACTACTTCTCGTCACAGAAACAGCAAGGTTAGGTGTAATCTTCAGAAATCCTCAGCTTGTCTCCAGAGGGTCGCCAGTTCGAAACACAGAAAATATGGTAAGAAAAGTGAATGAGCTAATAACTAATCAATGTTCCCTCGAGCAAAGCACTCGAGCCCCCCCCCCCCCCCCCCCCTCTCTCCTTCCCCAAATGCAGTGGTAAAAGAGACGTTCACATGTGAATCAACAAAACTGTTTGCATGTGAAGAATGGCTGAAAGAACAACCTGTGTACACAGGAAACCTTCAACAAATGGACCCACCACAGCAAAATCGGCAGATAATTTAACCCAGAGAGTGCAGAAAATGACCCAACCTGAGTTAAATTGTCACTGGGGATTTTGCTGTGCAACATCAATGATCATGAGGACTTCTTCAGAGACAGACAGAGGAAAGACGATATGACACGAATGCAGATAGACACAAAAAAACGGTGGTGAGCTGAACACACACAACATGAGCTGACATCACTGATAATGCACAGTTTCTTTATTCAGCTTGTTCTTCTGCCGTCAGTTTTTCAGTCAAAGACTGATGGTTGTGGCCTGATTTTCGTCACTGTCCTACTTTCTCAACATGACTTTGCTCTGTGGAACCCAAACAACTTTTGCCATCTTGATGGAGGAAAAAAAAGAAGACTACAGTATGTTACTAACTTCAGCATAACTTGGAGGTTTGGTGAGGCAGCAGCGCCAATGTTTTCCCTTTCAATTATATCTCTATTTCTCTCTGTCTCTCTCGCTCAATCTCTCTCCATGCATTTTAACTGGTATAAAGTAGTATAATAAAGTTGGGATACATACTTTGGTACTCACCCACATAGCGCATTTTGAAGCCTCTCTTATTGGTGCCGTGGTCCGAGGACCAGCGAACCAGGAACTGGTGACCGGAGGTCGTAAGGTTAAAGGGCGTGGGGAGGTCACCGCTCAGTGTTGCCAGGGTGGGACTGTTGGCTGTTGGACCTGAGAGAGAGAGAGAGAGAGAGAGAGAGAGAGAGAAAGAGAGAGAGAGAGAGAGAGAGAGAGAGAGAGAGAGAGAGAGAGAGAGAGAGCTGTTAAATATTTATTTTCCAAGACTGTACGTGTGTGTGTGTGTGTGTGTGTGTGTGTGTGTGTGTGTGTGTGTGTGTGTGTGTGTGTGTGTGTGTGTGTGTGTGTGTGTGTGTGTGTGTGTGTGTGTGTGTGTGTGTGTGTCAGAGACAGACAGACAGACAGACAGACAGACAGGCAGGCAGGCAGACAGACAGAGATTAGTATTTTACCATCAAATATCTCCAACACATCAAACTCTCTCTCTGTGTGGAAAGTCTCAAAGGTGACGGTGACATTGTAGCCTTTCTCCACTGTCACACTCCAGGAGCACATCTGGAGATTAGGATAGCTGTCTGGCCAACCAGGGCTCAGGATTACCCCCGACGAATCGTATCGCACGTCATGGGCGGGGCACTGGACTGTATGGGGAGAAAAGGGGCATAGAGAGATTGTGTGCTTGAATTACTTGAATAATACTACTATTACAAATTACAAATACCAATGTTACTATACTAATAGGACTGTTAATAGCAACAAAGATATAAAAACATTTGAACAATTTATTGTGGATGTTAGCATAATATACACACCTTGGCATACTGGGGGTGGCCCATCCATCTGTAATCTGTCTCCAAGGCGACATGTCAGAATCTCACTACCAACCAATGAGAAGCCAGGAAGGCACCGGTACCTGATGATGTCACCTGGAGAGGTGGGGTGAGTCAAAACGTTTAGCACCTACTGTTTTAAACTGACAGTCATTTCAAGTTTTTCAGAAAATTTAAAAACAGTGGTTCTCAAAAATAGCAGATATACAAGCTCACAGCGCCTCACTTCGTGCCGCGCTGCAAGCTTGTACATCTGCAATTTTTGAAAATGTTAAAAGTGCTTGAAATATTTTGAATAATTAAAATAAATAAATAACACAAATCTTCTCTTCTAGGGGGTGGGTCCCTGGCACAAAAACATGTTCAGATGATGGGGGTCTGCGGCCAAATACATACTGTATCAATTATTTGGCCGCGGGGGTCCTCCTTGGTACAAAAACGTTGGAGAACCACTGCTTTAGAAGGCATTTGTAGAATCGGCCTCAGATCTTAAGGGGTTAAAACACTTCATGCTCATCTGTAACTTCCACATATGTGAATTCCTGACGCTGCGATTGATTTCCAACAAATGTGGTTAAATCAGCACGGTAATGCAACCGCCTGGGCAAATAGATCGATAGCTTTTTAAAACTTGAAAGGTCATTCTGTGTGTGTGTGTGTGTGTGTGTGTGTGTGTGTGTGTGTGTGTGTGTGTGTGTGTGTGTGTGAAGCAGTCAGACGCTTTACCTATCTCCAGCTCTCCGTCGTCCATCAGAGTGTTAGCATTGGCCACGTCTGGAGGAGGCTGGCATACTCTTAGCTGGTAGGCTGGAGAAGAGAGGACGGTAAAAGAGGGGAGAACAGATGAGAAAAGTAATGTTTTACTTAAGTAAAAGTATCAATACTGCAATGTAGAAGTACTCTGTAGCAATGTAGAAGTACTCCGTTACAAGTAAAAGTCCAGAATAAAAAAATTACTTGAGTAAAAGTACAAAAGTATTGGTATCAAAATGTACTTAAAGTACCAAAAGTAAAAGTACTAAAATGTTTGAAAAATAGCAGATCTACAAGCTCACAACGCGTCGCGATGCGACGCGTTGTGAGCTATTTTCAAATAGCCTATGTATAAAATAGGGCTAAAGTGGTTAATGTATGTTTTATAATGTAATAATGTATACTTGCAAAGTAACTAGTAACTAAGTTTTCAAATAATTGTAGTGTAGTAAAAGCACAATATTTGCCTCTGAGATGTAGTGGAGTAGAAGTAAAAGTGTAGACAATTGGAAATACCCCAGTAAAGTAAAAGTACCTCAAAATTGTATTTAACTCTTTCACTGCCAAGAGTATTTTCATAAAGTACTCCCCCAGTGCCAGCAATTTGCGTATTTCTTAATTTTGTAATTTTGTAATTTTTCATTCAAATAAATTATCTGATTGGGTTTTTAACCCATACGACAGTTCTACCAGTAGAGAGCAGCAAATTGACACATTGATGACCTCGCTGGCTCACTCGCCCCCTCCCAGGCTCACGTCACATTCGGTCATAACCGGATGTGACATTTTCGACAATCGTTGATCGGGCTAAATTACGATGTGATACACGACTACGATGACTGATCGTCACCCAGACCAAAGAGAGTAGACGTGGACCTCTCCGTTCGTTTTTTATACCGTGTGAAAAACCGTGACTTTCCCTATTCTGGCCGAAAATGACAGCGGGAATTTTTTTTTAACCGGAAACGGAATCTGCGTCATGAAACCGGAACCCAATGAGTCTGAAGGAGTCAGGAAGCTAAAGTGATCATGAAAAATAAACAGAATAGAACTACAGTCAAAAGTAAAAACTCTGGATTTCTCGTTCTGGCACTGAGGGTATTCAGGAAAAACTCGGGATAACTCGGGCGTGGCACTGAGAGAGTTAAGTACAGCACTTGAGTAATGCACTTAGTTACTTTACAACTCTGATGAGAACAGAGGCAGAGGGGAGGAGGGCACGGAAGATGACAGGAGGGGTGAGGACAGAAAGAGAGATGAGACATGAAGAGGGGAGAGGAGTGTAGAAAAAGGATGTTAATACCTGTGACACGGCACAGGGCTTTGTACTGACCTCGGGTCAACACAACCTTAAACTGGAAAAGGGCCGTGTTTCAAAGAAAACGGTGAACAATCAAACATTTCAATCCCGTGAAATTGTTCAATCTGACTCGCCGGGCCCCACACACATTCATATCTGCACCAGCCTTTATGCAGGTCAGTAATGACAGTCCCCAGGGGCCGCTCTGTGAATCCTTTAGAAAACCAAATAGTTGCGTTATATAACCGGATTTTCTATTTCTTTCTTTTATTCACTTAATCCTTAACTCTGCTTTTTTAAGTTCAGATGTTCGTGGTCAGCCAAGCGTGGAATCAAAACGAGACCGACTTTACAGATAACGCTCTGCCTTGAATGATAATAAAGGAAAGCGACTTCACAGCTCCTGAGCGGAAGGAAGGCTGTAATCAATATTACTGCTCAGCCCCATAGATCACTCACTAACGGAGAGCGAGAGACAGGGACAGAGAGGGGGTGACAGACAGACAGACAGACAGACAGACAGACAGACAGACAGACAGACAGACAGACAGAGTGACAGAGACAGAGAGAGAGAGAGAGAGAGAGAGAGACAGAATGAGAGATACACGCAGAGACAGAGAGAAACAGAGGAGAGTCAGGGGAGAGTGAAAGAGAGAGAGAAAGTAAGAGAGAGAGAGAGAGAGAGAGAGCTGAGGGCTGTAAGTCAGGATTAAATTGACTATGAAAATGAGACCTGCCAATAATATCTGCTGCTCTCATGCATATCAAAGCCCTGCGGTGTGCGTGTGTGTGTGTGTGTGTGTGTGTGTGTGCGCGTGTGTGTGTGTGTGTGTGTGTGTGTGTGAAGAGGATCAGTGCAAGCAGTCATTGATCTTGCAAAGCTCAAAGACCCCTTTTTTATGCCGCGCTCCGCATTCGGGTCACATCGGCTTTCTGCGTCTCAGTCCAATGTGCATTTCCATGACAACATAATCAAACACTGTACGGGGGAGGGGAGGGGGGGGGGCACTTACAGTGTTACAGATGCAGTGTGTGTCCTTCCAAAAAACTGGACCGAGCGCTTGATATAATTGGCTGGGTCAAATTGAACAGGTTCGACGTGCTGGATCCATGCCGCCTTTCAAGTTATTTCTGTGATGTTTACAAAACCCCCACAAACTGCTCGTTGGCAGCTCCCATGAAAGACTTTTGAATCGTAGTAGCAGCCAGCGGTGGAAAAAGTACTCTGAATGTTTTACTATCAATACTGCAATAGAAGTACTCTGTTACAAGTAAACGTCCGGAATTCAAAAATGTACTTGAGTAAAAGTACAAAAGTATTTGGTATCAAAATATACTTAAAGTACCAAAAGTAAAAGTACTAAAATGTTTGAAATTTTTTGTATAAAATAGGGCTATTAAGTGTTAATGTATGTTTTATAATACAATCATTTATATCTGCAAAGTCACTATAGTAACTAAAGTTTTCTAATAATTGTAATGGAGTAGAAGTAAACGTATTGAAGATTTAAAATACAACAGTAAAGTAAAAGTGCCACAAAATTGTGCTTAAGTACAGCACTTGAGTAAATGTACTTAGTTACTTTACACCACTGCCTTTCAAGTTATTTCTGTGATGTTTACAGAACCCCGCAAACTGCACGTTGGCAGCTCTCTTGAAAGACTTTTGAATGGTATAGTTGCAGCTATATATTATGCTAAGAAAAAAACAAAGCCGCCATAGGCACTCGGGTGCCCCAGGGGTAAAGTTCCTGCCCACCACTGCGGAGACCAGGGATTCAAATCCTCTGTGGTGCATCCAGCTTGGCAGGGCGTACACACAAAACACCATTGGCCGTGTTTATGGGAGCGAAAGTGGGCGGCGACCTCACTGCGAGGTGAAAAGCAGCGGCATTGACGTCACGTGTATATCGTAGGAGATGACACATGATCGACTCATATTCTTTACTTCAGTAAAAGTACCAATACTGCAATACTCTGTTACAAGTGAAAGTCCAGAATTCTAAATTTACTTGAGTAAAAGTACAAAAGTATTGGCATCACAATGTACTTAATTTACCAAAAGTAAAAGTACTAAAATGTTTGAAAATAGCAGATCTACAAGCTCACAACGCGTTGCGCTGCGACACGTTGTGAGCTTGTAGATCGGCTATATTTTCAAATAGCCTAGGTATAAAATAGGGTTTAGGTATGTTTCATAATATCATAATTTATATCTGAAAAGTAACTAAAGTTTTCAAATAATTGTAGTGGAGTAAAAGTACAATATTTTCCTCTGAGATGTAGTGGAGTAGAAGTAAAAGTATTGGAAATTGGAAATACACAAGTAAAGTACTACAAATACCTCAAAATTGTACTTTTTTTCACCACTGACCCTAAGACCACCTGCAGGAGGTAGCAGTGACAAAGCGGCTAGAACACATGGAGAATAGGGAATTATACAAAATAAATACATTGGGCAGACAAAGGAACCGTTTCCTCCCATTGTGACTGTGGGGTTGAAGAAAAGAATACCAAATAACATGGGCATTGAGGAATACTCAGTCAAGACAAAACGTGAATTTAATGCTTATGGCTAGTTTTCAATATATTTGTGGCTGGCTGATGCTAGTTGAAGCAAATAGCAGAAGGAAGGCTTCTGTAAAAACAAAACAAAACAAAACAAAAACAGGTTTCCCAGTGGCTCTGTATGCGGTTGTGGATTTCAATCAGCGGGTTTCAAACACACTCGCGTCATGCCGTTTCACAAGATCCTCTCCCTCTCTCTCCCATGCTCGTCCATCCCTCCAGTCACTCTCCACAGTACGATGCGTAATATAGCACGGAAACGCTTGGCGGACGATCTTGAAAACATCAGATGGTCCTGTGTGTGTGCGTGTGTGTGTGTGCGTGTGCGTGTGCGTGTTGTGTGACAGCTGACAGTTAAAACCTGCCAACAGAAATTAATTAACAACGCGTCATATGTGGAAAAGGGGAATGGCTGCTCAGTCAAAGACTAACAACTTTGAAATGACTGTAGCAAAATGGAAAGAAGTTTAAGGAGGAATGGGAAGACAGTGTGTGTGTGTGTGTGTGTGTGTGTGTGTGTGTGTGTGTGTGTGTGTGTGTGTGTGTGTGTGTGTGTGTGTGTGTGTGTGTGTGTGTGTGTGTGTGTGAGAGGGGGGGGTTTGACTGTAGGTGGGCAGTGATGCTGTCAGATGAAACAAACATATCAACTTCAAAATCCGTCTCTTGTGTCTCTTCAAACATTTCAACTGTCCGACTGTCAGAGCACATATCCATCTCACTGGCAAAATAACGCGTGTTAGCGTAAAACAGGGAAATGGCAAGTTGTGAAAGTTACATCGTACTCGATAATCTATGCATGTACAGACAGACAGACAGACAGACAGACAGACAGACAGACAGACAGACAGACAGACAGACAGACAGACAGACAGACAGACAGACGGACGGATGAAAATATTGACAATGATGGTGCTGTTCTTCCATCACTTGAGCTGGGAATAATGTGGTATTGCCAAGGCCGGACAAGAAGCCAACTATAGAGATGTCAGTGTGGGACTCAAAGTGATTTCTGACCGCTCTAGTCAGCCCGACAGATTGTAGTGTTATATTTTTTCCACCAGACGGACAGATATGACACGCCGTCCTCCCCCCCGTGCAATCGTCCCCCTGCAGCTGCAGCCGATGATGATGTTGTCTTACCGTGATAACTGAGGACGAAGAATCCGGCTCCAGAGAAGTCCGAGTGGAATTTGATGAGGATGATGTTGGAGGTCGAGTAGACGGACTCCAGCGCCGTGTTCCCACTGAACTGACCAATCTGAGGAGACGACTGGTCTGGGCCATCCCTGCACACATGCACACGCACACACACAAGCACACACACACACACACAAGCACACACACACACACACACGCACACACACACACACACACACACACACTTAAAACATGACTGTGCAAAGATGTACACCAGTGGTTCTCAAACTTTTTTTAAATTCAAGGACCCCTATAACTTTGAGAGTGTACAAATGGAACCAAATGGACCCGTAAGGGTCCATTTGGTTCCATTTGTACGCTCTCAGAGTTATGCAGACCTGTAAGGCTCCCTTTCGAACCCCTTCAAGGAACTACTTTGAGAACTGTATGCGCACAAGGAAAAACATCGCCTTTGGAGAGGGTCTGAGCAAGGTCACCGATTCAATTCATAACCGGATCAGCCCGATCTTCCCATTACGGCATGATTAAAAGGAGAAAACCGGTGTGATTTATTCACGTGTTCTCTCTAGAGGCTGAAAAAAATGCGATGGGCGAAAGAGATTCACCGTCAACAAGAAAGCTGCAGCATTGTCCAGAAATGGACGGCTGATTTTATTGGCATAGTGGGGGTGGATTTATTGGGATATGTGCTCATTATCCAGTTCAAAATGGTTGAGCATTACAAGGAAATAAAGCTCACATAAACATTCCGGGAGACTGCAAGGCCACTCCACAGTTGTTGGTCTCCGGGTGACATCGAAGGCGCGGAGCCGAAGGTCTCTTGTTTCTTTTCTTTTTTTTTTGCGGAGACCCATTTGCAATGAAAAACCGGTACTGACCCTTTGGAAAACATAATAGGAATGTTGTTTCGAGGGCGACTTTGGTTTCGTCAGCAATATCAGCGGCTAGGCTGCACTGTTCAAAGAAAGCTTGCACTGTAGCCTCTTGGAAAAAACCCATCACTCGCCGGGCAATTATTACAAGCATAATCTCACCAGTATGTTCCTCACCTTTAACGACGGCCCCCTAACCGGCTGTCAGATCTCGGTATTAACCAAATAGCCAGGGTCATTATCGCTAATTACAAAGTATCCCCGTGAAGTTTAATGAAATTATCATTTCCCGCTGTTAAGTGTCCCGGGAGGAGCCCAATTATGCCGCCGGTGACAGCCACGCATGTATGGGATGATGACATCGCTAATGCTCGCACGTGGCTAAGGCTTTTTGTGGCCCCACATGATGCCATTATTCCTAACAGCGGGGCCCGCTATCCATATCTAAGGCAACATCCCCCGTTACAAACGTAACACTCAATCTGCGCTTCGTTTCCTCCCTTCGGTGCAGTATAGGAACACATATATACAGACAGTGGAGGCTGTTGACGTCTGAGGTAATGACGTGTGAGGCCGACGCCCGCGATACAGCCAATTATGTGGCATTATCCCCAAATGTCGTTATGTCCTGTTGTTAAGTCTCCCAGTTTGAGACCAATTAGCGGAGGAGGCTGGCTGTCAGCCTGGGTGGAACTGGACCGTTGTCACAAACACAGTTTTATCGCTGTGCTCTCCGCGGGGAGCGAGGCTTGTTTGTGTCTGTGTTGTGTGTGTGTGTGTGTGTGTGTGTGTGTGTGTGTGTGTGTGTGTGTGTGTGTGTGTGTGTGTGTGTGTGTGTGTGTGTGTGTGTGTGTGTGTTATTTTGTGCTTCCCTGCTGGTGAGCTCAGCAAACTGTCCGCTCTCCAGAACTAACATGACAGTTGGGTCAGGTGCATGTTGTGTCGTGCACAGGGCATGGGCAGTTGGGACGGCACTGAGTGTTGTCGTGTTTATTTGTCAAGCTGTTGTGGCAACCGTCGTGACGGATAAGGATTAACACAAACTGCAAAATACACGGAACAATACATTTAAGGTCTCTCCTTTCCATGTACGTATAGTATGATAGCTTGTTAGTACTAAAAAGGACCAAATGACATGACTGCATATGATTATTGTTATGTGGTAGTATTATATTTTTGAAGCAGCACTCATTAGTTCTGACTTCTGGAATTATACAGTACTGTGACCGCGTGTGTGTGTGTGTGTGTGTGTGTGTGTGTGTGTGTGTGTGTGTGTGTGTGTGTGTGTGTGTGTGTGTGTGTGTGTGCACGTAGTGCTGCTGCTAAATTGAATACTACTATATATGTTACAGGGTGAATGGAGAACCAGGGTGATTGAAGAAGGCTCGCTCGTTTTTACCCACCCAGCAATTCTGTAGAAGAAACACTAGAGGGAGCCACAAGCCAGGCTTGTGCACAAGCACATATGGCCGCGACCACCCACACACACACAGTCACACACACACACATGCGCGCGCACGCACACGCGCTCATGCTTTCAATGGACTGTTAAGATACTTTTATTGTGTTCTGCTGGCTTTTGTTTTAGTTTCTCCCTGACACACACACACACACACACACACACACACACACACACACACACACACACACACACACACACACACACACACACACACACACACACACACACACACACACACACACACACACACACACACACGCACACAGTGATCCATGAAAAGAACTATTCTGTCCCTATCGGTTTACAACTCGAACGGCGCTGTGTCGACTAGTAGAGCATCGGCCGGTCAGCGCGGGCACTCGCGCCTGGAGGCGCGAGGGCGCGCCTCCTCGGCCTCAAGCTCTACTAAGGCGGCGCGCCTCCGTCATGGACAAGCGTGTGCGTGTGCGTGTGAACGTGTGTTCAGCGCTCCCCTAGCGTAGCTTCCTGGTTGCTATGTGGGGGGGAACAACAAAAGACAGGTCCGCGTCGCATCAAAGCCCCGCCTCTTGGCGCCGCGTTCTCCTTCTCCTCCTCGGAGGAGGAGAAGGAGAAGGAGGAGGAGGAGATCCTCCTCCTCGCGAGCCTCGCATAATAAACCCCCGCCTCGCAGCGCCGCGTCCTCCTTCTTTTGAAAATAGCAGATCTACAAGCTCACACTCCTTCTCCTCCTCGCGAGCCTCGCTAATAAACCCTGTCTCGAAAAGCCCCGCCTCGCCCGAAGCCCCGTGCCTCCGTCTTCAATCACCCTGGATCTCCATTCACCCTGTGACATATATACACATCCTATACACATATACATGCTCTATACATTAATAACTATATACAACTTAACCCACACAGAGAAATGTTTATCACATTCAGTGTCATGTTTTAAGGTAAATAAAATATCACTTTACATTTCATAGAAAATAAAACAGCACCAATCTTACATTCTCACAAATTTTCACTTAGTGAAAATAAATGAAAAGATGTCCTTCTAGACTGTTCAAATTGAACCAAATTGATCAAATTCGGATAGTGAAATTAGTCATTTCCCGGGGCTCATATCCCGGGCCTGTGACACAGAAAATATGTTAATGTTTATCACATTCTGTGTCATGTTTTAAGGTAAATTTATTTTTTTCAAAGAAAATAAAACAGCTCATAATCTTGCATTCTCTCTAATTCTTACTTAGTGAAAATAAATGACAAGATGTCCAGTTCAAATTGAACCAAATTGATCAAATTGGGATAGTGAAAATGAGTCAAATGAGTCATTTCCCGGGGATAATTTCCCTTGCTTGTGACGCTCAAAACAATGTATCCACCGTGTTACAGCATGTAGAGACTACAGTATAACTTACAGTAAGCACACGCTTAACTGAACCAGGGATAAATATGACCAAAACTCCTGTAGCGTGAGCTTGCTTGTGAATGTCCAGCAGCGTTGCCATGTCTGCTTATTATAAGCGACTTTGGGCTTGTTTTTCTGTAAAGTTGCTTGTAAATATTGGTTGCAGGTTTTTTTTTGGCTTGTTTTTAAAGCGCACTTGCTTATTTGGGCTTGATCAAACATTTTCATGTCAAGGACCCCCAAATGAATAGGTGTTTATCCGTGGACCCCCATCTGGTATTATTTTGTGCCCCCATACCAGATTTGTGTTGTGATCTGCAGAGCATGTAGACGCTATTTTCAAAAAGCCAATGTACAGTATATAGGGATAAAGTGCTCATGAGGCCTAGTCACTTCTTTTGGGCTTGTTTTCATAGACCTGGTTGCTTAATTCCCTCGCATAATCTGGCAACACTTATGCAGTGTTGCCAGATTCTGTGAGAGAAACAAGCAACCAGGTCTAGGAAAACCAGCCCAAAAGAAGCGACTATGGGCCACGTGAGCACTTTAACATATACATCAGCTATTTGAAAATAGCAGATCTACAAGCTCACAACGCGTCGCATTGTGAGCTTGTAGATCGGCTATTTTCAAATAAAATCTTGCAGGGAAATTATAATAAGCAGATCTGGCAACCCTGCACTGATGGCCAATGATCCTAGTGGGACACACACGCAGCATGGTCTCATCCACACAGCAAATGACAGGCACACCGAGTGGACCCGTAAAGAGACAGGGAGGGCTGGACGGCCGGTAAAATATTTATGGGTTTTTTGATGGTCCACCGCCCCACTGGGATTTGTCCCCATATACGCCAGATGGCCAGTATATATACCCCTGTATATATGAGAGAATGAGAATGGTAATGTGAACTATATTCCACATGAACATGAATATGACTGGTAGAAGTACATCTCCTCTATTATTTCTGTTCCTGCTGTTAGTAGGGTTTGATTTCTATAAAAGATTTGTATAATAAACCACTTAAGCCCTATATACTTATTATCAAACATATCAGCAGTGGTGGAGAAAGTACAAAATGTTTTTACTTAAGTAAAAGTATCAATACTGCAATATAGAAATACTCTGTAAAAGTAAAAATAAATAAAAATAGTTAAATTCCGGAATTCGAAATGAACTTGAGTAAAAGTCCAAAAGTATTGGCTTCAAAATGTACTTAAAGTACCAAAATTAAAAGTATGCATCATGCAGAATGTTCCATTTCAAGTTTTCAAATGTATAGAAATCTCTTGAAAATAGCAGATCTACAAGCTTACAATGCGTCGCATCGCAACGCATTGTAAGCTTGTAGATCGACTTTTTTCAAGTGGCCGAAATGTATATAGGGCTGAAGTTGTTAATGTTTGTTTTGTAATAATAATCCAAATCTACAAATTACTAGTAACTAAAGTTTTCAAATAAATGTAGTGGAGTAAAAGTACCATATTTGGAGAAATAAAAGTATTGGAAATTGGAATTACTCAAGTAAAGTACAAATAACTCAAAATTGTACTTGAGAACAATACTTAAGTAAATGTACATATCAGACATTTTCCAAAACGAAGCGCACGTATTCATGCATTTCAGACTGACCAGAAGCAGAGATAAAACATAATCCCCACCGACCATAAAAATGCACAAACTACAGAGCGTGGATATCAAAAGCAGAGGCATCACCCCCAGCCAATCGAACACCGACAATAATTTCTACTGCTACTAATGGCAATGCCACTTACCAGACAGTGATATAGTCGTATATGGGTTCAGTGCTCAGCACGGTGAAATTGATGTAGATCCCATGTCCAGGGGGAACTCTCACGCTCCACACACAGTCCTGGAAGTTGGGATACTCCTCGGGGTGACCGGGAGAGTAGATGGTCCCATTTAATGACGTGATGTTACCACCGCACAGAGCTGTAAGACAGGACAATGAACAATATGATACTTCGTATATTACTATTAAAGAGTAATATACGAAAAGTACTCTTTTTTTTTCTTTCAGAAGTCCAGAATAAAAAAATGACTTGAGTAATAGTATCAAAAGTAGAAAGTGCTCATTATGCAGAATGTCCCATTTCACAAGTTTTCAAATGTATGAAATGTCAAAAAAATATTTAGAAAATAGCAGATCTACAAGCTCACAATGCGTCGCATCCCGACGCATTGTGAGCTTGTAGATCGGCTATTTTCAAATGGCCGAAATGTACTGTATATAGGGGCTGAAGTGGTTAATATGTTTTGTAATAATAATCAAAATCGACAAAGTAACTAGTAACTACAGTTTTCAAATAATTGTAGTGGAGTAAAAGTGTAATATTTGCCTCTGAGACGTAAGTGGAGTAGAAGTAAAAGTACTGACAATTGGAAATACTCCACTAAAGTGAAAATGCCGCAAAATTATACTGAAGTACAGTACTTGAGTAAATGTACTTAGTTACTTTCCACCACTGCTATTAAATATTACATTCCGGAAGTTTTGGGGTATTGCGTTGGACGGCCAGGAGAGTTGACGTTTGAGCGTGACATGTAAGGCCGATAAGAGCTGTAAGATGGAGCGTGAACAATATGGACGTTAATAAACTGTCATTAAATTAATGGCACTGCACAGCCCACGATGTTTGGCTATTCCTTTAGACAGCCAGGAGAGGTAGATACCGTCATTAGAGAATATAAGTGATTATCTGCCTTAATAAAATGTTATACTATATAACAGGTGTGACCGTATTGTATCAGCCTAGATAATGGGTCATCCCATTATAAGAGGATAATTCCTCTGGCTGACCAAAAGAATAGAATGTCTCGGTGTTGTAATTAGCAGCCGCAAATTACTACTACTACCACTACTGCTGCTACTATTATTATTACCAATAAAAATGGTGACGATAATGGGGGATAGTGGGGGATATTTATAATACAATCGCTGCCTTATTTGAATCTTTTTTTCTCTGCTGAAACCCTGCGATGTCACCTCTCGTGTAAATCTCTGCCATTCCGCTGCATCTTCCATTCAGAATGAATTACTCCCTGTGCCATCATTTGTGCGGCAGGGCTAACACATACTTTAGCATTATGCTCTTTAATCACATCGCCTGTTCCTTGGACGCCGATGCCACGAGCGACGCAGGGGCCAGCAATGTGCGAAGGAATATTACACATGATGTAACGGAAACATTTCTCTCGTTTTCAAGTCGGCGAAAGCAGGTGTGCAAATTGTTACGCATTCCTCCTGTCTTTTCTTCCTGTTGCCTGGCTTGCTCTCCAGGTATCCCTAATTAGTAAGCTCCCTGATCGCAGCTGTGACAGCCCCTAAGGACCGCTGAGGAGGCAGGAGACGCACACGCACACACGGGCTCGCGCGCACACACACACACACACACACACACACACACACACACACACACACACACACACACAGGGGCAGCAGCATATACAAAATGCAGAGCTTGTGCGATCGAGCCATAGTTTAGTCAGGATAGAACAATTATAGTTTGATCCTTTGTCGTTTTGTTTGCCATTTTGGGTCATGGGTGGGATGGCCGACGTGGAAGTATAAAAAAAAAGGGCAACATTTGTATTGTATTTAGTTTTTTGTTGTTTTTGTTTCATTTGTTGTCTATTTGTATGTCTGCTTCTTGTGTTAATTTTTTTTTGTTGTTTATCTTCTACTTGTTTGTGTTGAATTGAAAACTTAATAAACATTGAGTCGTAAAAAAAAGGGCAACATAAACATCAAGCTATAGATTATATACAAATATAGCAGTCCTCAGAGTAAAGGCTGGATCAGTAATGGATCAGAAAAATGAAGAGTAATAAGACATAGTATGAACCTTCACATCGTGGCAGTGGGTGGTTCCAGGTCCGACTGATGCCGTGCAGGCACGTCAGCGACGCCTCTCCGATCAGGGAGTATCCGGGCAGACACTCAAACGACACCGTCATTCCCACGCTGAAATCCGAGCCGATCACGATGCCATTGCGGAACGGCCGCGGATCTGGACAACTCTGGAGTTGATAAGCTGGGGAGGCAATGACCGATTGAGAGGACATGTTAGTGGGGTGGCTTTAAAGGGATAGTTCACCCAAAAAAAATGTTTTTTTCTATCGATTAGTCACCCCATGGAGACTTGAATTCATGGATATTTTTTTCGTTTTTGTCGCATTCCTAAGCCAATCATTTGATGACCAGTGGACCGGTAGGCAGCGGTTCCGGTAGGAGACACAAAGGAGACTCTTTGTGTCTCCTACCGGAACCAGTGCCGATCATCAAATTATTGGCAGGAATGCGACAAAAACACAAAAAATATCCATGAATTCAAGTCTAAAAAAAAAGTCATTTTGGGGGTGAACAATCCCTTTAAAACCGGGAAAGCATCTGTCATTTTAGATTTTTGCGTTGGCTAGTCAAAAAATAGCAGATATACAAACTCGCAGCGCGTCACTTCCTGTACATTTGCTATTTTTGAACATTTTACAAAAATCTTGAAAGTGTGAGAACTACTTGGTTTAGAAGGCATTCGTAGAATCGGCCTCAGGTCTTAATGGGTTAAGTGGTTAAATGAGAGCCGGATTCGACCGTGTTGTTGCGGCGATCAGTTTACCTTGATATGTAATATGAAAGCCAGGCTTGTTCTGGGAGTAGTCGCTGTGGAAGAAGAAGCTCGTCTGGTGCGTGGTGCTGAACAGAGGCTTGGGGAGCACCGGTCCGCTGAACCTGTCGATCACCGCGCCCGTCTCCAGGGTGCCACTGCGGATCTCCAGGTAGTCATGGATCGCCTCCGTGGAGAAGTTTAGAAACTGCAGGTGGATCCCTTTTTGCAACAAAACCCATGTACGGTAAGTTAAGATTAAGGTCATGTAAGATAAGACAGACAGATACAATATACTGTAGAAAATTGGTTCTCAAAGTCCAGGGGTCCTTGGAGGGGTACCAGGGGGTCCCCAGCAAAATGTGTTAAAGCGTCACAATAATTTCAACCAAGTTCATCCATATTTAATTCTTTGGCTATTCAAAAATAGCAGATATACAAGCTCATAGCGCGGCCGCGCTTTGAGCTTGTAGATCTGCTATTTTTGAAAAATCTCGAAAATGTGTGCAAATCTTTAAATGAACATTTTGAACTCAAATCTTTGCTTCTGGCGGTCCCTGGCACAACATATTTTCAGGTGGGGGTCCACGGCCAAATATATATCAATTTGGGGGTCCTTGGCAGTTGGCACGAAGACGTTTGAGAACCACTGCCGTAGAAGACAGACAGACCAGACAGACAGACAGACAGACAGACAGACAGACAGACAGACAGACAGACAGACAGACAGACAGACAGACAGATCTTGTGGTTCTTACCAAATCCAATAGGTAAGTTGACCGTCCATGTGCAGTCCAATCCACTGGGGTAGTTACCGGGGTAACCAGGACTCATGATCACTCCACTCACATCTGTCATCGACCCACCACACTGGGCTGGGGGGGGGGGGGTGGGAGAGAGAGAGAGAGAGAGAGAGAGTGTTGAAAGCACCTCACAGTGGAGACTGACCTCACACACCAATTAGTAAAGGATCTTTTAATTAAGCACAACAGGTCTGAACTCTTCTGTAATTTAAACCTGACTTTCTTTTCCCCCGCACTTTGTTGAATCCATGAACACTTTTTTTTTGGCAGTTTTGGCAAATAAGCTCTATGATCAACTTATGTATATATTGGAGATGATTGCTACAGTTTGACCCGCGTGCGCTGTGGATTATTAGCAGCCCGGAGTGTATGCTAATGCTTCTGCACACTCTGGATGTTACTGTAATGGTCCCATCTATCACGGCATCGTCTTAAATGTGTGGGATTATGCAGAAGTGCATTAAAACAGAGACAAACAGGAGGTAAATATGCAAAAAAAAAAACGCTTCCATACACAATGGTTACACAATGGCTTCCTGAAATGGCTTTTACTGCACAGTGCACAGTGATAATTTGCTTTGCTGAAAAGAGGCCTAAAGTAAGAACAAAACAAGCATTTACTGGCTAGCTAGCTTTGTGTGCTAACGTTTCTAACGTATGCCTACGGAGTGTGTGTGTGCGTGTGCGTGTGCGTGTGTGTGTGTGTGTGTGTGTGTACCTACCCAGGCATAGTGGTACAGGATAGTTCCATCTTCGGACAGGTCCAGGCATGCAGGTAATGTGGGCATTACCCTGTAAGCAGAATGCAACCAATTCAGAACCCTTGATTATGTAATAAATGGCCAAAAAATATCAGAGCTGCATATGATTTAACTTGGAAACACTCTATTCAGACTAAGACACGAAATGAATTCAATGAAGTACAGTATCTGGCAAGGAGCACTAGCAGTCGGTGTATGTGTGTAGGACTGCAGTTGAGAATAACTGTCCTATACGCCATTCATGATGCGTATATAGCCCGCGAGCGAGTTCAGGCAGGAGTGTGTTACGCAATTGGGACATGGAAATGTCACCAGCAGCTGATCAATGTGGCGGTCTATTGTAGCTGCTCGTTCCGTTCCTCTTAAGCCTAATTTATGCTTCGTCGCTGAAGAAAAACGCGTCACGGGCGCTATTTTGGACGTGTGACACCAACGTGCATTGAAGTGTGAATCGGGTTTTTACTGTCACACGCCACTGCCGCCGCTGTGGCAAATGCATCTCATACTCCCACCAACATCCCAGCACCTGTATTCCCCAGAGAGGTTTTGTTTTTTTGTCCCTGTGCGCTTTGCTTTTTCCCCTGTGGGCTTTGTATTTTCCCCCGTGGGTTTAGTCTTTTGTCCCTGTGGGTTTTGGTGATACGGTATATCCAGCTCCGCTTAAGCGGTTTTCTTCTAATTACTTTACGTTGAACATGGAGTAATACTGTATGCAGCAGAGCCAGGGTTGCCAGATCTGCTTATTATAATGTCCCCGCAATATTTTATTTGAAAATAGCCGATCTACAAGCTCACAACGCGTCGCATCGCGATGCGTTGTGAGCTTGTAGATCTGCTAT
This sequence comes from Gymnoscopelus braueri, assembly GCF_963280865.1. Lineage (NCBI taxonomy): Eukaryota > Metazoa > Chordata > Actinopteri > Myctophiformes > Myctophidae > Gymnoscopelus > Gymnoscopelus braueri. The sequence goes on from NC_137613.1 coordinate 43,393,377, forward strand.
TTTCAAATAGCTGATGTATATGTTAAAGTGCTCATGTGGCCCATAGTCGCTTCTTTTGGGCTGGTTTTCCTAGACCTGGTTGCTCGTTTCTCTCACAGAATCTGGCAACACTGAGCAACGCCTGAATGCCAATTTCAAATATAATTTTCACACCTGTATTTACATAATAAATAAAACATGTTTTCCAATCTATGAAATAATCATATACAGTACTGTGCATCTGAGACATATAAACAGTTTTGTTGTATTATTTATGCCTATTGATGTGCACTAAAAAGTAAGGGAAACGTAATCAATATGCCTGTGAATGGCAAACCAGGGGCTAGACCTTCTTTTTTTTTTTTTTATCTCATACTTGCTACAAAATTGTACGGTCATTTTAAAGATTATGATAAAATAGTGAAAATGATATCAACCAAAAAACTTCCCTGAATAACACATTTGCTTATATTTGTTTGTTTTACCTGAAGAGAGTATCCTTGTTCACAGGCAAACTGTACAACGTCTCCAACCATGTATCTGTCTCCTTGTCGGAGTCCATAGTTTGGAGTCTGAGGCTCTGGACACGACTCCAAACCAATAGCTGTTAGCAACGTGTAACACACACACACACAAAAAGAAAAGCAAATACATTACAGTGCATCTGATGATTGTTATCCATGACATATACTGTTGACACCAAGCCTGAATGCATAAACACACACTCACACATACCTGCACACACACACACACACACACACACACACACACACACACACACACACACACACACACACACACACACACACACACACACACACACACACACACACACACACACACACACACACACACACACACACACACACACACTGCCTCCTGTGGCGGTAACAGTCATGATGTATCGGTGAGATTGAGCTACCTGTGTACTCCAGGTGGAAGCCTGCTGCGGAGACACTGATATCAGAGCTGAAGCTGAGGTACAGGTTGTTGGAGGTACTGTTCAGGAGAGGAGGGATGGTGGTACCTGACACACAGAGAGACAGAGAGAGAGAGAGAGAGAGTATTATTCCTGATTTATACTCACTTGGTTGCGCATCATGTCATGTACCGCAGTGGTTATTCAAGGACCCCCAGTTTGGGATCCCCACAACTCAGAGAGTGTACAAATGTAACCATTTTGGTTAAGTTTGTACAGTCTCGGATTTACATACCCCTAATCAATCAATCAATCAATCAATCAATCAAGCTTTATTTATATAGCACAATTCAGACAACAAGTGTATAGTTAATTGTGCTTCACAAAAGGAAACATTTAAATAAACTAAAGGAATTAAAAAAAAGAAACCAAGAAGACAAAAAAAATGATAAATCCCAGAGATGCATAACATTACATAAAAAATACATTTACCAGGCCTGTGGTGAAATTTGGAAGGCATAGCCAATTGGAATGTAATCTGAAAAATCTGACTGATACATATTGATCACATGACCCCATAGATAAATGCAGAAACCTAAGTAAAAGCAATGCTAAAAAGGTGCATCTTATGATGCATTTAAAAAATGTCCAAACATTCAGAGACCCGCAGATCCATAAGGGTCCTTTTGGTTCCTAACTATCAACGATTTACCTGGGGACCCTACACGATCCCCCCAAGGGCTGGGACCGCGACCCGGACCGTGACTACAGATCTCGTGGCTAAAAAATCTACTTCCTCACTCTTCCCTGCATATATATTTTCGGTTCAGATCGATTGGTCAACTCACTGAGGAGATTTGTTCATTTCAGGATATTTGCGAGTGAATCATCCTTCTTATCAACTTATTAACAACACAAGCCTGCCAGATCTGTTTTAATTGCGTTGATATTCTGAAGTGTTTTTCTTTTCTAATATGTGAGTTTGAGAGGCGGAAAAGACACAGAGTATACAGTATTTATTTGAGGTGACAGTAAACACTTTTCAAAGATGTTAGTTTTACGTACTTAGCCTGAATGGTGTTAATAATAATATATGCTGAAATTGCATGACATTACTGTGTCAACACTGTAGCGGAGCAGTTTATTAGCTGTTTTCAACGTTAATAGAGTGCGCGGGGCTTTCACATTTGCATAATGTAAGCTACATGATTCTATGGAATTAACCACTTAAAACATACTTCATCGGCCGGGGTCCCCCCAGGGGTTTGTTCTTCTTGCTCCAGTAATCGCCCCCCCCCCCACACCATATCTCTGCGCCAAAAATAGCCAATTTACAAGCTCACAACTCGTACCAATGCAACGCGTTGTGAGCTTGTAAATCTGCTATTTTTGACTACTTTCAGGATGCGAGCTTTCATGTGGTTAAAGACCTTTGACCAGTTAAAGCTATAATGTGTAACTTTTTAGTGAATATAATGTTATTTTGACCAATATAACTAACACAAGCGCGTGGTTGAGTTTTGTCTCTGTCTGGCAGAACCATGCACTCACTACTGATTGAGAAGTGGTAACGGCCTGAATGTCAAGCAGGTGTGCTTATAGGAAGTAGGAGCGTTGTCTAATAAGAGCGTTAAAACACTCTGTGAGCAAACAGCTGTGGGCAAATGGTGTGCTTAATTGGCCTTTCTTCTTTATGCCATGTGTTAGGACAGGGGGAATTGAAGAACTGCCAATTGTGCTGGGGACACAAAAAACCCTTACAACACTTAAACCCTTGAGATGTGTGGTAGATGAAAGTGAGTCTGTATTGCTAGTTGACTATGTGTGAACATTTTTGAACATTCTGTTCTCAGTGCCCATGCTGGTCACATTCAAGCTGGAGAAAAACTGCTTATTGTAGTACCAGTGGTGTAAAGTAACTAAGTACATTTACTCAAGTACTTTTGCTTTACTGGAAGATATCCAATTGTCTATACTTTTACTTCTACTCCACTACATCTCAGAGGCAAATATTCTCCACTACAATTATTTGAAGACTTTAGTTACTAGTTACTTTGCCGATATAAATTATTACATTATAAAACATACATTAACCACTTTAGCCCTATTTTATACTGTACCGTGGCTATTTGAAAATAGCCGATCTACAAGCTCACAAGTGAGTGTGAGCTTGTAGATCTGCTATTTTCAAACATTGTTGTACTTTTACTTTTGGTACTTTAAGTACATTTTGATACCAATACTTTTGTACTTTTACTCAAGTAAATTTTGAATTCCGGACTTTTACATGTAACAGAGTACAGAGTAGTTCTACATTGCATTATTGATACTTTTACTTAAGTAAAACATTTGAGTACTTTTTCCACCACGGAGTTGTACAGTAATCGTCCCACTATAGCAGACATGATGATTTCCATAAGAATAATGGAATGCATGAGTCTTGGTGTACCGTTACTGGCAGTGACGTTAATCTTCACCCGTCAGGACCTTTAGCCAATCAATAACAGGGAATTGATTGAAGCGGGAATGTCATGTTCAATTCAATGAATTGCAATATACATGTATATTAGATACTAGATAGAGGTCAAGCCTTTAGTCACAAGCAATGTGTTGTGAGCTTGTACAAAGGCTATATTCACTATTTGCCATACGACGAAGTAGGACAAATCATTAAATGGAGAGGAGAAGGAGAATTCAGTTAAGGTGTTATTATGCCCGACTAAGACGACTGGGGATCTACCAGTCACACAATCATCTTTTTATTCTTTTGGACTGGAGGCAAAGTAAACAGTAGAATCAATAGGCTGCTGTGTGTGCAGGCACTGCCAATTAGTTTTGTATGTGAATCCCTGTTATTTGAGCTGGTGCAAGAGGTAACAATGCTCTACCCCTGCTGAGGGAGACGGGTGGAATTATTGCATTTTTGGCTTCCTGCCAGGGAGGTTGCATGTGGATATATCCTTGGTATATAAGACAGTGGTTCTCAAACTTTTTCATGTCAAGGACCTCTAAATTGATACGTATTTGGCCATGGACCCCCATCTGAAAAGGTTTTGTTGAGATAAGAGAAGATTTGTGTTGTAATTTATTTACTTTTTAAACATTATTTACATTTAAACATTCCAAATTGTTCACAATGTTTCTAGATTTATTATTTTCACATTTTCTATATAATATATAGAAAAATTGAAAATAATAAATCTACATACATATTACAGTATGTATAAAATAGGGTTAAAGTTGTTGCTTATTTTGATGCTGCATTAACACATTTTGTTCTGATCCCCCTGGGACCCCCTCAAGGACCCCTGGGGGTCCCCGGACCACACCTTGAGAACCACTGGAGTATGAAACGTGCCCAAGTCATAGTTGTGTTCAATTCACAGCCGCGATGCGAGCAACCACAGTGCTTTTTTCTCAGTTGGTATATTATTGTGTGTGTTCTTTACCAGAGTAGCTGCCCAGTCTTGGCGCGTGATTGTCAGCGCCATCGTAGAAATCCAGAGAATCCCAGTTATGCTCTGTGGCAAAGCTCACCACTTGTATCTGTAAAACACAGGGACAGTGAGTCAGGGTGAGTGTGTGCAGAGAGAGAGAGAGAGAGAGAGAGAGAGAGAGAGAGAGAGAGAGAGAGATGCTGTAGAGCAGTGATTTTCAACCTTTTTTCATGCCAAGGACCCCTAAATTGATATATATTTGGCTGCGGACCCCAATCTGAAAATGTTCTGTTCCAGGGACCCCCCAGAAGCAAAGATTTGAGTAAAAAATGTTCGCTTTAAAAAATGTATATATATTCAAAGACATGCACAGATTTTTTTTTAAATTTCAAAAATAGCAGATCTACAAGCTCATAGCGCGGCACTCGGTGCCGCGCTATGAGCTTGTATATCTGCTATTTTTGAATAGCCCAAAGCTAAATGGTAAAAAGGATTGTGTGACACTATATTAACTAATTTTGCTGGGGACCCCCTGGTACCCCCCCCCCCAAGGACCACTAGTGGTCCCCAGACCACTGATTGAAGACCCCTGCTGTAGAGACATTAGAGAGAAGGCAGCAGAAAAAGATAGAGACGGTAGAAAGCACAATAAAAAATCCATCACCAGCCGTGCGATCAACAGCGTGGGAAGGCGTGTTATAATTGTGTTGAATCACTGATTACTTTCCTTCAAACTAATTTCCTGGGTCACTTTGCTCTCTTCAAAAGTCATGGATACAATTACTGCACTGCTCGTCCTAACTTTAAAAAACAAAACATGTGCTAAAACAACACCTGGAAGAATATTACACCGTCACCCACACACATTTTGATTCTGTTTGTCTGTTGGATCCTGTGTTTTATTCTGTCAAAATGATTAGTTTTACTTTAATTTCTAATGACAACGAACCTCAAAACTGAACAGAATCCGCTTTTGCACCAGGCCCTGCCAGTGGTGGAAAGTAACAAAGTACATTTACTTAAGGTATTTGTACTTTACTTGAGTATTTCCAAATTCCAATACTTGGAATACTACTCCACTACATCTCAGAGGCAAATGTTGTACTTTTACTCCCCTACAATTATTTGAAAAATTATAACATTATGAAAACATACATTAACCACTTCAGCCCTATTTTATACCTAGGCTATTTGAAAATAGCAGATCTAGAAGCTGTGAGCTTGTAGATCGGCTATTTTCAAATATTTTAGTACTTTTACTTTTGGTACTTTAAGTACGTTTTGATGCCAATACTTTTGTACTTTTACTCAAGTAAATTTTGAATTCTGGACGTTCACTTGTAACAGAGTATGTCTATATTGCAGTATTGGTACTTTTACTTAAGTAAATAATTTGAGTACTTTTTCCACCACTGGGTCCTGGATTCACCAGACAAGGTAAAGGAAGGAAGGAGCTACTGTCATGACATCTAAACCATAAATAGTGATAATGAAACTGCTATGCTGTGAGATATTGGCCCGGTGTGCTCTGGTCATAGATCAGCACACGGTAGAACTCCCTCGTGTGCATGACGGCGTCAGTAAAATACTGGATCTTCTTATTCCTACAGTTTATTATGGTCGCTACAGTGCCTCCATCTAATGAGAAGAACATCCATGTGCCCAATAGGGCTGGTGAATTAATATTCGAATATCGAATATTCCTCGAATATGGGGAAAATATGTATATTCTAATATGAAAATTTATATTTGAATATTAAATACATTTCTTTTTTTTTCTTTTTTTTTTTTTATGTGTATTTGACAAGGACAATACAAACAACAATGTATCAAGTTATAAAAACAAACAAAATATATGTTTTATTGGATCCGAGCACTCGATACATTGTTTTTTGTGTTGTTTCTGTCCAATTTTTTTTTTTCTTTTTTGGAAAAAAAAAATATATATATTTTTTTTATAATAATAATAATAATAATAATAATAATAATAATAATAATAATAATAATAACAATATTCGAATATGTTCGAATATCTGCCAATTTTTAAGACCAATATTCGAATATAATTTCTGAGGAAAGTTGACAACCCTAGTGCCCAAGTACACTTTTTTTTTCTTCACCCAAGACAGTTGGTAGACAGAGTAGATGAGACAAAAATGCAGGTGTTACCTGTATTCCAGCCCCCTCTGGAACCGAAACTTTCCACACACAGTTCTGGTTGTTGTCATAAGGCTCCGGGTAGCCAGGTGACAAGATGGTCCCACGGCGTGCAGTCAACACACCCCCGCAGGGAACTGAGGGAGAGAGAGAGAGAGAGAGAGAGAGAGAGAGAGAGAGAGAGAGAGAGAGAGAGAGAGAGAGAGTGTTGAGAATATGTACACTATGTTTGTGTGTTTAAGGTCAAAACACTCCCACTGGGAGCTACAGCAGGAGATAGGTTATATGAGGTTACATCTGTAAGCAGCTGCGTGCAGCACTTATAAATAGATTTACATGAAGTTAGGCCTGGTTTTCGTGGACTGGCTGATGGTTGAATAGTAATAGAACAATGTTTTCTTTGGAAGGCATTCAAATCAGGGTTTACCTACAGTGTAGTAGTACATTTACATAATTACTGTACTTAAAGGGATATTTCATTTTCAAAAAAACTTTTGGTCATTTTATCGTCTACTCAGGCCTTTGTGAGCCCTCCAGACAGTTTTTAAGATGCTTTATTCAATATTTAGATATTTGGTATTCATTTTATCAGACACGCCCCCTTCCTATACAAACCCATTGTAACTTCAAACTCCATTTTAACCATGTTAGATTCATCGAAAACACCCGTCCTTGGTTCTGGTAACTCACCCTGCCCTCCTAATACGTGAGGGGGCCGTGTTTTTCCGTTTTTTTTCATTTTTTTTTTATTTTATGTTTTTTTTTTTTTTTTTTTTTCCAAAAAATATATAAAAAATAAATGAAAAAAGTAATAGAAAAAACACGGCCCCCTCGCGTATTAGGGGGGCGGTATGAGTCACCAGAACCAAGGACGGGTGTTTTTGATGAATCTAACATGGTTAAAATGGAGTTTGAAGTTATAATGGGTTTGTATAGGAAGGGGGCGTGTCTGATCAAATGAATATCAAATATCTAAATACTGAATCAAGCAACTTAAAAACTGTCTGGGGGGCTTACAAAAGCCTGATTAGACGATACAATAACCAAAAGTTTTTTTGAAAGTGAAATATCCCTTTAAGTACAATTATGAGGAACTTGTACTTTACTTGAGTATTTACTTTTTTCAATACTTATACTCCACTACACCTCAGAGGCAAATGAACTTTTTACTCCACAAACTTTAGCTACAAGTGACTTTCGATTATTATCGACACAATGGCCAAAAGATGGCGGCGCGCTCTAGGTAGATACCTTGGCAGAAGACTGGTGTACCTTGGGAAGAAGACTGGTGTAGTTAGGAATTGTGTCATCCGTGACACTGATGACATCACTGCAACACACCTGGGCGTGTCATCAGGTGAGGTGTTTAGCCCCGCCCAGAAGAAAACTGCTCTCAGGAGGAAATGCCCAAAACAGGGCGTTTCCTGTTTACGGGCTCTTTAATAAGCAAACAAATGCAAGTACCACTGACCTACACAGGTGGGCAGAGTATCGTTCCACTGTGCCAGGGTGTCCGGCACGGTCTCACAGCGTATGGCGGAGGAGCCGTGGAGAACGTAGCCAGGGTTGCACTCAAACTGCACCGAGGAGCCCACCGCAAAGTCATTGCCCAGGCGCTTTCCAAAGCGCGGCTCGGGCACCGAGCTGCACTGCGTGGAGCTGGTCCGCGGGACAGCTGGATGCATAAAAAAGGAGACATTAAATGGGCATTAAAATGTGTCCATGTCAGCAGTTTGCCATTAAAGCCATTTCCATAGGGAGGTTAACAATCTCTCACTATCCCCTCGTCAACGGGCCGCTTTCACTCCACCAATTGTCCCCCATGCTTACTTACTTATACATATTTATACATACTTAATACTGGGGATTACAAAGACCCTCGACTCCAATGGGGGGTGATGGGCTTAAAATGAGAGGTTACTTAGGCCTTATGCGAGTTATTTCTCTCTCTCTCTCTGTGTGTGTGTGTGTGTGTGTGTGTGTGTGTGTGTGTGTGTGTGTGTGTGTGTGTGTGTGTGTGTGTGTGTGTGTGTGTGTGTGTGTGTGTGTGTGTGTGTGTGTGTGTGTGTGTGTATGTGTGTGTGTGTGTGTGTGTGCGTGTGCGAGTGTGTGCAGGTGCGTGCATACTTGTGTGTGTGTGAGCGTGCGTGGGTGTATGTCTAAATGAAACCCATTTAAATGTTAGTCTTGAAAATAAGTGCGTTTTGATTGATTGCTCCAACAGCAGTAGAATGCACAGACTGACCTTGATAGACAAAGTGGAATCCTTTAGCTGTCTCTGGACCCACTGTGGTGAACTTTATTGTGATCTGGTTGCCAGAACTCAGAGGAAGAGATTCACCTAGAGAGATAGATAGGGAGAGAGAGAGAGAGAGAGAGAGATTGATTTTGATGAATTGATTTTTAACCACTCTTTTATTCATAAGAAGCTCAACATCACTGCTCGGTCAAACACTCGGAATTGCTTTGAGAATGATACCCAATGCCCCATGTTTAACCACTTGAACCCTATTTTGTAGTGGACGTTCTGCGAATATAGACGATCTATGACCTCAATTGTTAGCTTGTTTAGCTATTTTCAGAGAAGAGATTTGGTGTAGAGGGAAATTCGAGAGGAACCAGAATACAGCCCTGGGGGGGAGGGACCCTGGTCAATAAAGGGTTTAAGTGGATAAATAGATAAAAAATAATTCGAATAACACAACACGACAGTGATGTCTTGAGATATTTTAATCCCACACAGCATGCAGAAACAGCATGCCGGATTTGACAATAACATATTCTGGGTGATTTAGTTGACTGAAATACAGATTGCCAGCAGCATTTTGATTAGATTGTGGTCAGAGGTGGTTGGAGACAATGGAAATCCCCATTTGTGTTCCTCTGCAGCGGTTAATTTCTGTGAAAGTCACAGTCCATCTCCATAACCGCGTCAAAGCCTTTTCCTCTTTCCCGCTCTGGCCTTTCTGGCGTATTCAATCTAATTTGCGACCTCATCTCTCTCCCAGTATCGATGTGGACACCGCATTAAAGCAGACCAAAGGGATGGCTTCAACTGGCCCCGTCTCAGCGTATACAGGACGTCCCTGTGGGCGTGGAACAGCGGTTCTCAAAGTGGGGTCCGGGGACCCCCGGGGGTCCTTGAGGGGGTTCCAGGAGGTCCCCAGCTAAATTAGCTAGTGGGGTATTTTGACTTTAAAAGAGGTGTGGGTCATTTTAACATCTACTCAGGCTTCTGTGTACACCCCAGGCAGTTTTTAAGTTGCTTGATTCAATATTTAGATATTTGATATACATTTTTATCAGACACGCCCCCTTCCTATATGAACCCATTGTAACTTCAAACTGCATTTTAACCATAGACTAATTGAAAACACTTCATTGGTTCTGGCGACTGATCTTTCTAATGCGAGAGGGGGCCGTGTTTTTGCAATAGCTTTTTTCATTTTCTCTACATTTTATCCAAATTGGAACTGAAACACTATAAAAATGCAAGCAGATGAATGGGTTCTCTCTCTTGATTGGATGAAACTGATTTCCCACTTAAAAATATATTTTCTTTTTACTAAACTTTCACTTTTTTAAACAAAAAAACAAGAAAAAAACGGTCTTGGAGGCTCAGACATGCAAACAGAGTGACACCGCGGTCTCATTCCAGGAACCAATGTGAAAGGATACTTGGTGCAAATAAGACAGATCTAGTCATTTGCCAGGCTGAAATCCATCTGCCTGGCTGCTCTATCTGTCAGTCAGCGAGTCTAATAGTCTCTATATCTCTCTGGCAATCTATCAAACCAGTATATTGGTTTTACAACTTTTTCATCAGAATCCCAAGGCACACCTGTATTCATTGTGAAAATAGCAGATCTACAAGGTCACCTTGTAGATCCACTATTTTTGCTATTTTTGTTAAATGTGTGAAAAGAGATTTTGCCTATAATGACATGCGTAGAATATGGACAGATTTTTTGGGGGGTATAGAATTGGCCTCTGTATTACAGTAGTACATTAATCAATAATTCATAACCTTTTGTATATTGCAATAATAATGTGTGGTTGTCACAAAAAAAACAAGGCACACCTGGACTTCCTCACGGCACAGCAATGTGCCTCGATCGGCACACCAGTGGTGGAAAGTAACTAAGTACACATACTCAAGTACTGTACTTAAGTACAACGTTGAGGTATTTGTTGAGTTTTACTTTACTTGAGTATTTCCAATTTCCAATACTTTTACATCTCAGAGGCAAATATTGTACTTTTACTCCACTACAATTATTTGAAAACTTTAGTTACTTTGTAGATTTTTATTACAAAACATACATTAACCACTTCAGCCCTATATACATTTCAGCCATTTGAAAATAATATTTTCAAATTATTTTTATACATTTGAATACTTGAAATGGGACGTTCTGCATAATGAGTACTTTCTACTTTTGGTACTTTAAAGAGGTGGTGCCATAGTTTTGCACTTTCTGTTTCTCATGTGTCTATGAGGTTGATAGAACTTCATTAAGCCCCCTGGTGGTGTTTTTATGGTGTTTTATGTCTACTCTGACTATTTTGGGTTTCTACCTGTAGGCTGAAACCTTGAGGGTCAAACGTGCCAATAGAAAAACAGCGCTTTAATGACATAGTAAAAATATACCCTCCCCCTCATTATCATAACACAACAGGTGTGGGCATGAGGAGGAGGAGGGGCTCGGACAGGTGGGTGGTGCTAAGGTGGTGGAGGAGGTGCTAAGGTGAGAACCAGGTATACTTAATGAACTGGAGGTGTGTCCACATAAAAACATAATTTTAACAATTTCTGTATACTCCTAGTATAATCATAATACCTGATAATTATGTTTTAGGGGAGGGGGGAATCACTGAAAATCACGGCACCCCGTCTTTAAGTACATTTTAATACCAATACTTTTGCAGTGTTACTCAAGTAAACTTTGAATTCTGGACTTTTAATTGAAACAGAGTATTTCTACATTGCAGTATTGATACTTTTACTCATAAGTAGAAAATGTGAGTACTTTTCCCACCACTGGGTACCACATTATCAAAGCATCCATCCTTACCAGAATGAGAGCCAGACAGGGAGGAAAGGAGGGTATTCTGCTGGGTGGGTCCATCGTAGATCTCCACCACGTCGTTCAGAGAGGTCTGGAACATGACAAACTGACCAAAGAGAACTACAGGGAGACACAGACAGGGAGAGAGAGAGAGAGACAGGCAGAAATAGAGTCAGTAAAATGCAGTGGTGTAAAGTAACTGAGTACATTTACTCAAGTACTGTACCCAAGTACAAGTTTGAGGTTTTTTTTTTTTACTTTACTGGAGTATTTACAATTTTCAATACTTTTACTTCTATTCCACTACATCTCAGAGGCAAATATTGCACTTTTACTCCACTACAATAATTAGAAAACTTTAGTTACTAGTTACTTTGCAGATATAAATTATTACATTATAAAACATACATTAACCACTTTAGCCCTATTTTATACCTAGGTTATTTGAAAATAGCCGAGCTCACAACGCGTCGCAGCGCGACGCGTTGTGAGCTTGTAGATCTGATATTTTCAAACATTTTAGTACTTTTACTTTTGGTACTTTAAGTACATTTTTATACCAATACTTTTGTACTTCTACATTGCAGTATTGATACTTTTACTTAAGTAAAACAATTGAGTACTTTTTCCACCACTGGTAAAATGGAGAGAAAGACACACAGAGAGAGAGAGAGAGAGAGAGAGAGAGAGAGAGAGAGAGAGAGAGAGAGAGAGAGAGAGAGAGAGAGAGAGAGAGAGAGAGCGAGAGAGAGAGAGTACCGAGTTACACTATTATCATTCAACGCCACCACCTGACCTCTCAATGATTAAACTCAATTCGCACTATAATAAGTCATCTAAATGTCATTATGCTGGCATGTCATCTCGTATTTGAAGCCAAACATTGGCACAGAATTAAAAAAACGCGACGCTTGCTGGCCAAAATGTGACCTTAAATTTGCAGCGTACAACATAGCAACAATTTGCTGGCTGATATACAGTATGCCACTGTGAGCCATTTTCATTGTTCATTTTGACTTTTTTTGTATTGATTGAATACTTTATTAACACGATTATTAACAGTACAGTTAGTACAGTCAAAGGTGATGCTGAAAGGATAACACAAAAAAGCCCCAGGGGCTTGTTACCATTGTGGTCCATTGTACTTAATTCATCACTAATACATACAATAGAGCACTGAAGTCCTGATGTCACTGCTAGTAGAGGGCGCTGTTCCGCTGGTTCGTGGCTTTACCTTTTGTGTTGATATCCTCATTGGGGAATCTTAGATCGCCTCATATAACAACTGTGTTCGAAAATTAAACACACTACCCCGACGATTTTACTCATGGATGGATATGAAGCATCGACTGAATGTGGAAATGTACACATTTACCCAAAGAGTAACACAATAAACGCTAGAAACGAGTCAAACGACCCAAAGACTACATTTCCCATGAACGCGGCTGCTGTAGGGACTGTGATTTCAGACCCGGAAGTAGTAGTTCTTAAGACTTTTAAGGCAGAATTAATTACATTTTCTCCAGAAACATCAATAAATATTATAAACGATGCAGAGCCACCTCCCTGACAGAATCGCCGAGGTGGTGTGTTTATGTTTGGAACACAGTTCTTATATGACGTGATCTAAGATTCCCCAATGGGGATTTCAACACAAAAAACTAGACGCGTCGCAATTCAGGGCAATTGCAGAGTGTGGTTGCGCCGACGCGAGTCGCGGGTCGCTGCCGCCGGGACTCGAGGAATACGCTGGGAGGAATACCGTCGGAGGCTGCGCCAATTACATTGTCACGCAACTCCTGAGATCACTTGCGTTTCATTTTGAGAGGATTGGTCCCCCCAACCTTATGGTTTTTGCATCAAAAGGTTACATTTTGAGCATTTGTGGCGCCCCCTATGGATCAAAGTGGAAATTCTTTAGGGGATTTGTTGAGTAAACCACCCTCGACATGTGATTCAAATTTGGGATTGACCGGACCGGACTTTGGAAGCCGACGAACGGTAAGGACTATCAAAATGCCGTTTGGATATGTTTATCGCATGGGCCCAGAGATCATGTGTACCGATTTTTGTGAAATTTGGACAAAATATATGGGAGGAGGAGCTAAAAGTGTGTTTTGAAGAAAATTCAAAATGGCGGAAAATCTATCCTGACGCAAATGGGCGTGGCCTATATGGGGAGATGACCCAAGGAATCCAGGGGAAAATATTTTTTTATTTTACGACCTACGGTTCAAGAGTTATAGGCCAAAACATAAAGGGGGCTGTTATAGCGCCACCATGTGGCCGATTAGTGTAATAATTTTTTCAATAATTTCGGACTAAATTATGAACCTCCCCTCCAAATCTGGTAACTCTAGCTCTTACGGTTTCACAGAAAAAAATACTTGAATTTGAGTTTTTTCACTTTTTCATTAAAGCGGATGGGGAAATTTAATGCACTAATAAATCAATATCAATTAAACTATTTAACCAATCTCTTAGCAAAATACAAGCGCACGATTCCAGGTCAAGACGGTCATTTTGAGATATGGCACTAAATTGGGGAATAAAAACTGTGGGCTGTGATGTGTTTTGAAATATTGTTTATCTATAATAATAAAGTGTGAAGATTACTATAGTCTGGTTGCCCTGTTAGGGCAACCACACTAATAAAGCCACAAACCAGTGGAACAGCGCCCTCTAGCGGCAGTGACGTCAGACTTCGGTGCTCTATACAATACAAATACAATACAAACCATATTGGAATAAAGCTCAGTAGAATCATAAGGTATATTTACAGAGAAAGGAGGGTCAGAGGATTCTATTATACAAAGGTGTTCAAAGAGTTATACTATGTTCACTTGTATTTTGAGGACAGGAATTATTTTAGGTTATAGTTTTGAGTTTGGGTAGGGAGTAGAGAGCCTTTAGTCTTTTGGTAGGTCATTCCACATGTTGGTGGCCGCATGGCAGAATGCATTTTTTACCCATGTTTGAGCCACATTTTGGGGGAACTAGGTCAGACGATATCCCTCTGGTGTTATGCCTATGGGCATCACTTACTCTAGAGAAGTGGTTTGACAGGTATCTGGTATTTTTAGATGTCTTTGTCTATTCAAAAATAGCAGATATACAAGCTCATAGTGCAAATCTTTGGATATATATATTTCTAAAATTAACATTTGTAACTAAATTTTTTGCTTCTAGGTATTCGGTTTTTTTTTTTTAACGGTTGTTGCTATAATCAATGGTTCTCAAACTTTTTCATGTCAAGGACCACCCAAAATGATATGTATTTGGCCGAGGTCCCCCATCTAAAAAAAATTTGTTCCAGGGACCCCCCAGAGGCAAAGATTTGAGTTAAAAATTTTCGCTTTAAAAAGAATAATATATATATTCAAAGATTCGCACACATTTTCATGATTTTTCAAAAATAGCCAAGTATAAAATAATGTTTAAAGTGGTTAAACAGATGCGTTCCCGGTCTTAATGGGTTAAAGACCACTCTTGTCTTCAACCTTGAGCCAACCCAGACTAGCAAAGTGAGCTGGGAGAAGGTGAGTCCTGGGGGAGAGGCCTAGAAGTAGTCTTATTAGTTTGTTTTTAGTGACATTGAGATGTTAGTGAACCATGAGGTGCAAGCACAGTGGAAATGACATTGAATGAGGGCTCCAGCTACTAGAGTCCTCATTGCACTCTTGTTGATAAAGGAGGAGATCCTGCCCAAAAATCTAGTTCTTTGGTTGACTTTCACAATCACCTTTGATGCCATTTTTTCACCGGAAAGTGTGTGGTAAATGCTATATCATGGTTCAGCAACTGTGCAAGTGCAACAGTCTAATCTCTAGTTTAAAAATAATAATAATCGAGATTCATGGCATTTATTTATTATCTATTTGCTATGAAAGATTGGGGAGAGAGAGAGAGAGAGAGAGAGAGAGGCTGTGATCTGAATTCAAGCCCACAACATCAGAAGCACACGGCGAGTCGGCGCCCCCCAAACACCCCCATCCCCCCTTCCCAGTGAGGTGGGCGTTCATTGCATCTGCATGGTCCCATATTCACTCATAAGCCTCCAAATCCCTTCCTGTCATTCTACCGATCGCACTAGTGTCACGCAACCTCTCATCGAGAGCCGCGTTGACATGGCGCGGTCATGAATGCAAAGGGAAGGCGACACATTCATGCTCATACACAGCAAAGGACCGTCTTGTGTTTGTTTCCTGCAGGTCATGAGAAGGAAAGGCGTTTTGAGATAAGTTACTGTGTAGTGCAGCCTCGGTGACACCGGAACCGCCCAAAGCCTGATTTGTACTTATTAGTTTCAGCACACGACACTGCCTTCAACCTAGTATTAATCAGTTGTAACTTGAACATGCATGCACATACATTATGCACACATGACCACACAAGACACACACATGCACACACGACAGCCCTGAGATTTACACTCACACACATGCATACTGTAATACAAGAAAACTGGTGTACAACGCCACCCCCCCCCCCCCCCCCAACACACACACACACACACACACACACACACACACACACACACACACACACACACACACACACACACACACACACACACACACACACACACACACACACACACACACACACACACGCAAGCACTCTTTCGTCCCTGAGGGTGAGGTGTAAAGGATTAACGCTGAAAATTCCCAAGGATATTCTGCTATAAGAAGGTCACCGGTCACTTTATAAACGGCTTTCTTTTTTTTTGCCTCTCCGCGGAGCTCTTTTGAGACGTGACGAGAATTTCTCTCCACCGACTCACAAAACATACAGTATGTATCACTCCCTTCCTATTAAAGCGCTTTCTGCAAATGCTCTGATCCAGAGTTGAATATGGGGCGCGGCGGGGGCGGCGGGTCGACAATAAAGCCGGCAGTACGAACACAGACCTGCAAAGTAGGTGAGACCAGAGACGTGGGTGGAGCGAGAGGAAGGAAGAAAGGTTCTCTCTACGCAAATAAGGTCCTGAGTTCATCTCCCTCCCGGCAACGGCTGTCCAGGTGTCCTTGAGCAAGACACAGAATCCCCGACCGCTCTGCATAAAGTCTATTAGATCAGTGTTTCTCAAATGGGTGTACCAGAGCCTTGTATTTAGAGAGTTCCGCCGGTCGCGTGGTTCATGTAAACTGGAAATAGTTACAAACGCTCATAGACTCCAGTGCATTCCGTCAACTTCCGGTTTAGGGCTTTGTCACTATTCGCCAATAGAAGGCTATGTAGGAGAACTGGCCCCGACGAAGTGAACGGAGATGACGCAACTCTCCTTGAATGGTTCTGGGGGGTGTACGTGTGTGTACCCCTAGGGGTACTCGGAGGTACTGCAGGGGATGCGTGAGAGTGGAAAATGGAAAACGATTATTTTACTGTCATATTTAAGGATGAAACATTAAGGAACTGTTTGTGAACCTGCTGATCTACTTAAAAACGTGACTTTGGTACAACTGTTAGTGTATTAGAAAGCAGGCTAGTTAGGCTGTTTTATTTTGACCGTATTATTGACATCAAAACTGGACTTTTGAGGTAAATATTTCTCATGCAAAATGTTGTCGTATCGGGTAAAGTGTATCGGGTAAAGTGGGTACTTGGATTCAGAAACCAGGGAAATGCGACGCGCTGTAAGCTTGTAAATCGGCTATTTTCAGCCGGATGTATATAGTGTTAAACTGATGCAATATTAACACATTCTGGAACCCTCCTCCACAAGGACCCCTACAAGTAGAAAAAATACAAATATAATACAAACAAACAACAACAATACAATAGCCTGCACTGCGCGTGTCTGTGTAGCCGTTCAGCTAGGCGGCAGCTCACAGGTGTAAGCAGGGGGTGGGGGGGTGGAATGCGTTCTTCTGGGGGTGGATGTCAGGGGGCTTACAGAGATGGATGGCATTCGACTTGTGAGCAGAAATTGCTAAATGGGCTCCCCTGTGTGTAGGTTTCAAGGTAACGCGGTGAACACAGTGACTCGTCTCTCCGCCGAGGCCAGCTGAGTCCAAGACGACTAAACAACACACACCTGCTTAACACACTCTATTTTACGCTTTGGCATACGACGGTGTTGCGCGGGGAAAATAGTAGATATACCGGCTCACTTGTTGTCAGTCTGTAGAAAAGAGCAGATAATGCCTATAATGTATGGGTGACCATCAGCCCCCCAAACCGGAACCCTTACATCAAAGTGCATGTTTGTCGTGCACGTGGCCGCGCGCCCCTTCATGCACACGCACAGATGCACCATAGGTGTTGCCCATAAAGCAACGACTGATTGACACACATAAGCGTTGAATTGAGACACGCAATGCATTGTTCATGTTTTCTGTTTGGTTAGGTTAGCATGTTCATGAACAGAACATGGTAAACGTCTATGCAACCGCTGACAATTTTGTGACTGGTCACCCTACTATGACATAGCCAAATTAACCATGGTTAATGTGGTTAATCCAGTCCACAGTTCAAAGAGACTCCACACAGTGGCAGAAGAGGGCTGGATAGAAGGATCTGACCCCCCCCCCCCTCCCCCACATGCGCACGCACGCACGCACGCACGCACACGCACACACACACACACACACACACACACACACACACACACACACACACACACACACACACACACACACACACAATATGGGTGTAAAGATGAATCTGTTACATCGATGCATTGATTTTGAATTGAACCAACGAAACGACCCAACTGCATCGATATCTAAACAGCAGCTCATTCTTCTGGTCTGACTTGTTTCGATTTAAAATCGAGCTTTGGCATTGCAATTAATCGATTGCATCTTATCAAATTGCGCTCTGTATTTAGCATTGGCAAACATCGGTTATGTGGATGGATGTTTAACACTTCTAGAGGGAAATAACATTTCATTCCGGTTCATTCTCTCAAGATGGTGATGTTTGGTAATAATTGTGAACAGAGTGTGTCTGGGAGATGTAGAGGGAATTAACCACATGAACCAGAGCGTCTTCATACTGGGGGTGAACATTTGTAGAAAGTAGCCTTTTCTACAAGCTCACAACGCTTTGCAAGGCGACGCGTTGTGAGCTTGTAGATCGGCTACTAAAGATATTTAGTGTAGAGGGAAAAAAATTAGGGCCACGTATAGAGGTACCCCAGTGGTTAACCACATGAACCCTAGTTTCACTATTCTGGGCATGTCATAATAGGTGAACATCCGGGGAAAATAGGTTATAGTTTGGCTATTTGAGATTTGGTGTAGAAGGAAAAAAGGAGGGGGTCAAGTACAGACCCCTTGGGCACCCCAGGTCAACGATGTATATACGTATAGTTTAAGTGGTTAAGTCCTGAACTTGCGTTGTCAACTTCATTTAATAACAATGTTCTTTAAACAGCATCCAACCAGCAGTTGGATGCTGAATTTTTAAGACTGCGTGCCTCCAGGTAATAAATGAGGAAAGTTTCACTATCTATTACTGTCTATTAGATTATCATTTGTTAATCTGGTAATGTTATCTATGGAGAGCCCATTTGTAAAGTTTTAAGTGGCATATGTAATTTTAATGTAATTGTACCGCCACTTGCTGGTGCCACAAGCCCTACAAAGGTTGAATCCAATTTCCCTCTCATTGAGCTGTAAGGGATGTAAAAAAGAAAAGTTTTTCCAACAGTTTATCGTTAATACAATTTGTGTGAGCAGTTCAGACATTTTACAGAGTTCACACATTTTCATACACAGTTGCCAGGGGAAAGGCTGGAGGCAGCAGAGACTAATTCAGAGTTGTCAGGAAGCAAGAGACCATTTTGTGCAGGTCAGCAATATGTCTTAGTAGACAAGGTGGTCAAATAAAATGTCTATGTAATTGCCATTGAATCGCTGTGTTTATTATTTGTAGCCATAATAAGTTTCAGTCCGGGGCATTTGGTTCAGTAAGGGCGTGTACCGAACAAGTGGCAGAAGGAAAAAAACATTCTAATAAATATGTCCGAGTTCCCACACAGACATATCAAGCGAGGACACCATAAGTTTGTATTCCCCAGGGGTGTTGGGGAAGACAACGTCCTTAAATCACATCAACGTCCTTAAATCACTTGACAACAAGTCGTGTGTGCAGACAGAGCAGCCTTGAGACTTGCATGCCACGCCCGAGCGATGAGCGATATAGCCCGTCATGTTGGGGGCTGAGAATCAAGAACTTGAAGACCCCCACTAGCATTAAAGGGATATTTCACTTTTTTCTTTTTTATTGGGTCATTTTATCGTCTACTCAGACTTTTGGGAGCACCCCGGACAGTTTTGAAGTTGCTTGATTCAGTATTTAGATATTTGATATTAATTGTATCAGACACGCCCCCTTCCTATACAAACCCATTGTAACTTCAAACTCCATTTTAAAGATGGGGTGCCATGATATTTTTCAACCCTAAAACCTGATCATAAGGTATTATTATTATGTAAGGATTTTTTTCAACAACAAAAAAGTGTACAGAAATAGTTAAAATGATGTTTTTATGTGGACACGCCTCGAGTTCATTAAGTATACCTGGTTCTCACCTTAGCACCTCCTCCACCACCTTAGCACCACCCACCTGTCCTTGTCCCTCCTCCTCCTCATGCCCACACCTGTTGTGTTATGATAATGAGGGGGAGGGTATGGCTTTGTGATGTCACTAAAGCGCTGTTTCTCTATTGGCACGTTTGACCCTCAAGGTTTCAGCCTCCAGGAAGAAACTCCAAATAGTCAGAGAAGACATAAAACACCATAAAAACACCACCGGGGGGCTTTATGAAGTTCTATCAACCTCATAGACACATGAAAAACAGAAAAAGTGCAAAACCATGGCACCACCTCTTTAACCTTGTTAGATTAATTGGAAACACCCGTCCTTGGTTCTGGTGACTGATATTGTCCCTCTCATACGTGAGGAGACTGTGGGTTTTTTCAATTACTTTTTTCAGCTGTCAAAAGGGAACAATTTGTTTTTTCAATGAAACAAACAACAAAGGAGAAAGTGAATAAGACAAAAGCAGTGTGCCACCATTATTCTACACTTGTCCGATCATCTGCTCTGCTGTACTGATACATGGACATACAGTACAGAGCTACCGAGAGCTACAGTGACCCAGTGCCCATCACATCACCTCTGAGTGGAACATGGTACATTAAGCCATGTTCTGCAAACTCACCCTATTTATGACTTATTTATGAGCACAAATCTGGCAGAGGGACATAAGGAGGCAGTAGTGTTGTGACACTACTGTGCCATCTATTGCTGCGGTTGTGAATGAGAGACACAGTGTGCATGTTCGCTGAGAACCAGCAAATGTCACGTTCAATATTATACAGCATATGCAGAATATGGAGCTGTGTGACTTCGGTAAAAGTTCCTGCATGGCTGACATGGGGAAACTCTCAATTCACTGGCTTTAGAGTGGTACTTTGAACCCACTTTGAGAAGAACGTGAAAAGTTCAGTTCTTAATTATGTATTTTGTTTATTCTATTCTTTTTTTATTCTTTTATTTATTGGAAAACTTAGTTTGCAGCAGTATTATTCCCCCACCTCCCCTCATACTGTACTGAGAAGGAAAAAAATACTCCTGCCTGACAGCTGTATCTACGGAAATGAAAGCTAGCATTAATATTAACCGTCTTTCCCTTATTAACCCTTTAAGACCGGGAGAAGCATCTGAGCATTTTTTGATTTGACCTAAAAAGCATTATTTTACACATTGGCTATTCAAAAATAGCAGATCTACAAGCTCTTGGCGCGGCACCGAGTGCCGCGCTATGAGCTATGAGCGATTGAGAAATGAGCTATGAGCGATTGAGAAATCGTGAAAATTTGTGCAAATCTTTGAATATATATATATTTTTAAAGCGAACATTTGTAACTCAAATCTTTGCTTCTGGTCTTAATGGGTTAAGTCAAAGTCCCCTGCTTCATACCACTGTTCCTTCCTGAAGACAACATCCCCGTCTCTCTCTTTATCTCTCTCCATTGCTGCACTCTTATTCTGCTCTGCCTCCCGGTTAGAACTGATATTCTCATTACCGGCGCCCAGGAATATGACATTACACGTAACTGGATTAAAGCTACAATCCGTGAAAGAGCAGACAGAATTAGAGCTGGAACACTATAAAGTTTAAACTGATAAATGGGTACTCTCCCCTGATTGGCTGAAACTAGCAACCCACCTGAACATTTATTTTCTGTTTACTAAAGAGCTGGAGAGACAGGGAGACCTGTGTTATTGAACAAACACTCTATAGCAGTGATTATTATCACAATATGGAGCTTAATCTTTGAACAAAAAACGTTTGTTTTAACCGAAAACTACCTTTAAGACACCTATTCATATTTCCCTCTGACATAAGCTGACAGGTAATGTTAGGAAGAGCACATTGGGGATATGTGACATCCTGCATCCCTTTTTGAACTGACATTTAAACTAAAGTGATATTGGTAAATTCCAATTCTCAAAAAGTGAAAAAGAGCACTCATTGATGCATCTCTACAAGCTTGAGCTTGTAGATCTGCTATTTTGGCACCCAGAATAGGGATGCTAAGGTATGTGGTCAAAATAAGCCATGGATTTCAGCTTTAAAGAGCTTTCATTTCAATTCTGGTTACATTTATAGTCATAACAAATTACACATCCCTTTAAGACAGACACATAACTTACTGGGTCACTCTACAAGCAGAAAAGAAGTTTAGATTAGAGGTTGACCATTTGATTTTCCTTCATGTGCTGATTAATGTGAGGCAATAAAATGCCAGATTAAAACTAATCAGCCATATTTTTAGGGGGTAGGGGTAATAATTAATGGCTGATGACACAGAATAAATATGTTCTCGAGTTTCTTTTTAATTATATTTGACTCACGGCGTGTAGTTTATTGAATTATTGAACAAATGTCAGGAATATTTTACAATCCGAAGTGACTGTAACTTTGAAAGAGCATTGCTCTGCCTCCCCCGTGACCCTGGTTGTCATGACACTTAACAAGGCTTGTTAAGATCAAAGATAGAGAGCTGTGAAGAAGACAGCTATAAAAGTGGACGGGATTGCGATGCATATAAGGATCGTGCTTCTATATAGAAGATCTCGCATTGTTCGTGCAGCGAGACTATTTTCCATTATACACATCATTTAGGAATGTATAGTGCAGTGGTTCTCAAACTTTTTCATGTCAAGGACCCCCAAATTGACACTTATTAGCCCACGGGCCCCCATTTGAAAAGATTTGCCAGGGACCCCCCAAGAGATTTTTTTTACGGCTCTTGCAGTGATTCTCAATCATTTTAATTTCAAGGACCCCAAGTTTGACATGCAT
>NC_137613.1:43421261-43428761 GCF_963280865.1 Gymnoscopelus braueri
TCTTCTCAGGTCTTAATGGGTTAAGTTGCCTAGTATACCTTTAAGTGATAGAATGGTACATTATAGTGGTGGTAGAATGACAGAGAAAGAGACAGAGAAAGAGAGAGAGATTACTGTGGGTGGGTATTGTTCTATAATAACAGTAATGAATTTCACCCACTTCTTTACGCTGGTAAACCAGTGATATGTCACAATAAATAGCAAAAAAATTAAAATTAAAAAAATTAAAAACCCATACCTTTGTATTCCAAATGAAAGCCGGTGTAAGACACGGAGCCGTCGCTGCGGAAGGCTAAATGCATGGTGTTGGAGCTGCTCTCTATTCGCTCTGGCAGTTTGCTGTCCTGGAAGCTACCGATTAGGGGACTGTTGCTGTCTGGACCATCGTAGATATACAGGAAGTCATAATTAGGCTCAATGCTGAAGCTACAGACAGGGGGGGGACAAAGAGGGAGAAATGTAGAGAGGGGGAAAAAGGGTTAAATATTTAGACAACTTCTCTTTTTACTGCTACTTTTTTCAATGTTTGTAATTATTGCTTTCACTCAGTATTCTAAACCTCTCACATCACCCGCTTAGTGGGTGTTTCAGATTTATTTATACACACCTATTTAGCAGGAAAAAAATTACAAGTAGAAATCGCTACCACAGCTGGTGTGAATTTGGCGTAATCAAACACCTTGTCAAGCAAAGATTTTAAGTAATCGCTTCGTTGGATAAGCAAATGGATTCGGCGTGTTCTTGTTGACGTGGTTTTTAACCGACTGTGTCGAAGCTGTTTACCTGATGAAGGCCAACGATAGGACGTAGTCAGAGTTGACAGCGATGAGCCAATCACAGTCCTTGGAGTGTGGGTAGGGGTGGGGAAAGTTTGGAGACAATATGAACCCATTGGAGCCAGTTAGGTTCCCTCCACAAGGAGCTGCAGGGAGGGAAAAACAGACAAGAGAGCACAAAAGAAGAGATGATGCTTTCCTAGTTTTTGAAATAGTCAGTGATAAGAACAGTTGATTGAGAACATGAAAAAGTTCCTCTTAAGTTCACCTACTGTAAGGATTGGTGCATGTGTACCTGTACGTAGGAAGGTTAAGATCAGCTAGTCCACTCTGACAAACAAACCTACACCATTTGACACTGACACAGTCAGCAAAGCTCCAAAGCTTTTGCTGCCCTGCATGCAACCGGTTTAGCCTTTGAGCTGGTGTGTACACACTGTATGCTGTCTTTCAGAGACGTCCATCTTTTTAGACAATTTTGAGTAGCCGCAAGGACTTTCATGAACGACCTGTTAAAAGGAATTATCCTTTATAGCCAATTATTTTACCCCCTCTCAATTTAGTCGTTGTTATCCTTTTTGCTTAACATTTGATTGTACTACCTGTACTGTTAACAATTGTGTTCAAAAAGTATTCAATCAATCAAACACAGACCCCTGTAATGTCTTCATCGGAGAGGTCTAAATTGTATTAGTACCAGTACTAGTATTAGTTCTACCACTACTAGGGTAGCCTGATTATCAGCCTGAAGCTGCGTGGAGCTTCAGTTTGAAATTGGCTGCAGTGTCTGCGATTGCAAGGGGGAGGGGATTCGAATTCCCCTAAACCAATCACAAGAGATCCACGGATCCGCCTACATCTGACGTCATCGCACAGCTTGTTTTAGCAGATATTCGCTGATTGGTTTGTCGTTAGACCCACCCCCCACCTCCGACTCTCATTGGACGGTACGGGAGGGTATCGAAGATATCCTATAGGCTCACATTTCAACACCAGACCAAGAGGCAGTCCACTCAAGAGAGTGGGCGGGGTCTATGGTTTGGAACCAGGCTACCACTAGGGCAGTTTGGAACGTTGCTCAAAGGTGCTTTGGCCAGGGTTGCCAGATCTGCTTATTATAATTTCCACGCAAGATTTTATTTGAAAATAGCCGATCTACAAGCTCACAACGCGTCGCATCGCGACGCGTTGAGAGCTTGTAGATCTGCTATTTTCAAATAGCTGATGTATATGTTAAAGTGCTCATGTGGCCCATAGTCGCTCCTTTTGGGCTGGTTTTCCTAGACCTGGTTGCTTGTTTCTCTCACAGAATCTGGCAACACTGGCTTTGGCTGTGTTGATGGTAGCGGGAATAACCACTTAAATCCTATATATTCTGAGTCAGAATAGGGATGCTATAGGGTTCATGTGGTTTCAGCCCCCAGCCAGGTTGGTTTAATCTGTCACTCACCTATGCAGACGGGCGGGCTGGGCTGCCAGTAGTATCTATTATCCACCTGTATACAGGAGATTTTATCATCTCCCTGGAACTCGTAGCCTGGGTCACACTGAAAAGACACCGAATCCCCCGGCTCGCGGCCATCTCCACTACGACTGCCATTCATAGGCACTCCGGGATCCCGACAGGCTGTAGCTACTGAACCTATAGGACAGAGTGAGAGGAGAGGAGACAGAAGATTGAGCCTGTTCTTATAAAAAAAAAAACACAGCTTTTAGTGTCATACAAATAGCTAGGCATGAAACGATTCACTCAACTCGCCATACATTTCGAATCACGATTCTAGGTTCACGATACGATTTTTTCAAACACAAAATTTGTTTCCAGACAAAAAATCTCTTACACAAATCCAGTATTTTCTTCTCTTTCTTTTTTTTCAATACTGTGTTTTCTCTTATCGTCTTTACCCATTAAGACCTGAGGCCGATTAAAAAATAATAATCTAAATCCTAGCGCTTTAAAAAATACATATATATTCAAAGATTTGCACACATTTTCACGATTTTACAAAAATAGCAGATCTACAAGCTCATAGCGCGGCACTCGGTGCCGCGCTATGAGCTTGTAGATCTGCTATTTTTGAATATCCTAAAGAAATCTAAAAGTGACACAGATGCGTTCCCGGTCTTAATGGATTAATACAGTAGCAAATGACTGAAAACTCTTTTTTTAATCAATTCTCTTACAAATATCCTGTATTTTCTTCTTTTTTTCCTGCTGTTTGCATCGTGATACATTTTTTTTTTAATTGATTTAAATTGTCACCAGTTTGAATCAATTTGAATCGATTAGCGATAAATCGTTCCATGCCTACAAATAGCCTATACAAGAAAGGGCTCAACAAGTAACTAGAGCTAGGGTTGGGGTCATTGTAAATAGGGTTACAATGACCTTGAGCTTTGATCAATAAAATACCTACTGTTATAGCTAGCATTATTTAAAATCCTTACAGTTACTTACTGGAAAACTGAATAGCGAATCCAGACTTGCTGATGTAGAAATCGGTCTCAAATTGAATAGTGACGGTGTTGAGTGTCGAGTGGATTCCCTCGGGTAGCAGAGACCCACTGATCTCGGACAAGGACATTTCATTCTCCGCTGGGCCGTCCCAAACCTTCAGCATGTCATGGCTGGCCTCGGTGTCGAATGCCAAGAACTGGAGACTGAAATTCACCGCCACGAAAAAGGAGTTTTTTTAAGTTGCATTGATATTAATCAATCAAACTTTATTAAAGACACATGGTTCATAGCAACCATAGCAATTATTAATATTGTTTTGCTACGTTAAGGCTAGCAAAAGTTCGTTTTCCAAACCAGATAAATTAAAGTTTCAGCAGGAGAGTGAAAGACAGATGTAGAGAAACTGATTCACATTTAAAATGCATCCGAAACCTCCTGAATTTTTTGGGGTAGACAACTCTGGAATAGGGCATTCACAACTAATGATTTTTACTAGTCGACTCATTTGACCAAGTAGTAGTCGACTAGTCGACTAGTCAAAATGTACATTTAAAAAAAAATATATATATATATATATATATTTATTTTTAGGGGGGGGGGCATTGTTTTAATGCCATCCTACTACTATATTACTATTATTATTATCCTCCTGCCCTTATTTTTATGGCGTTTTAAGGGAAGCGCTTCTGGCACAGCAGCACAGCACCACAGCAGCGTCTCCAAGGATCCCCATTGCCCAATAATAGGCTTTTATTGGGCATACTTTTGACCCCCTTTTGATAAAAAATAAAGTCAGGAGGATAATAATAATAGTAAGATGGGCCATTACTATGGCATAAAAAAAATATATATATATATATATATATATATATATATCTTTTTTTTCAACTATTCGACTAGTACCAACAAAGTCGACTAGTGGTCGACCAGTCGACTAGTTGGTGAAAGCCCTACTCTGGAACACTTCCGCTGATCACAGGAGCGGGATTCATATAACTTTCAAACAAAGCAAGAGATGCTTATTTTACCTCACAATATTTCCAGAGTCCACATCGATGGTCCAGGTGCACCGCAGGTTGTTGTCGTAGGGGAATGGGTACCCGGGAGAAAGGATCCTCCCGTTAGACTCTCCTGTAAAACGACCTCCACACTCCGCTACATTATCGCACACGCACACACACACACACACACACACACACACACACACACACACACACACACACACACACACACACACACACACGTACGTTTGGGGGGTGAGAGTAGAGATTGGACATTGTGTTAATACATTTAAACACGATTAAAGACATATGCATTTGTGTTGCTCTCTCCATCTCAACATTCCCATAGCATGGCTATGGGAATGTTGACATGACAACAACATGAGTTTAAATCAGGCATGGAGAACAGAACCATTCATCTACACAGAGCGATGTGTGTTTGTATACACGTGTGTGTGTGTGTGTGTGTGTGTGTGTGTGTGTGTGTGTGTGTGTGTGTGTGTGTGTGTGTGTGTGTGTGTGCGTGTGTGTGTGTGTGCGCATATGTGTGTGTGTGTGTGTGTGTGTGTGTGTGTGTGTGTGTGTGTGTGTGTGTGGCAGTGCACGCGTGATGTATGACAGGTCAGCCCCGCTATCTGCCTGCCGCGGTGCTTTATCTAGCCAATCACATCCACTCAGCACACCTCAGCAGCCAATGAATAGTGATTAAGTGATGCCCACAGTGACAAATGGCACGGGAACTAATCTAACTCTGGTCCTTCACAGTCACACACACACCCGCAATGAGACACACACGTTTACCCAAGGAGAGGAGAGGAGAGGAGGGTAGAGGAGAGGAGAGGAGAGGGGGGCGAAAAGCGCTGAGTCAGCATTCCTCCCCGAAGAATCAGCGCCTATTATATCACAAGAAATAATCTCTCTCTCTCTCTCTCTCTCTCTCTCTCTCTCTCTCTCTCTCTCTCTCTCTCTCTCTCTCTCTCTCTCTCTCTCTCTCTCTCTCTCTCTCTCTCTCTCTCTCTCTCTAATATCTTCACCTCTTCCTCTTAACTTCCTCTCCCCCAGCGGTCAGTTCCTTCCTCTCCCCCCTCAATCCAGATGCCTCAACTCCTTCACTAGAATATTCTATACCAGTAGCAACAGGAGGGATATTAAGACTGGGGAGTTGGAGGGGGAAAGCAAGCAAGCAGGAGAGAGCGATGGAAGAGTGGAAATGAAGAAGTAGGATGAAGGAGAGCGGATAAGTAATAATATAGTAATAAGATACGAGGCGATGTGATATTAAGACTGAGAGGTTGACCCGGGTCAAAGTCAGTCATTGCTTAAATATAAAAGTCAGAGAATATCAAGCCAGCGGCTTTATGACTGTTTCATTATTGATGTTGAAAGAGAGAGACAGACTTATTAGACTGAATCAGATATCAGAGAGCGCTGAAGCGGGGCAAAAAAAAGAGGAAAGGTGCTTAAGGAAAAGAGAGGCAAAATTGGGTTAGCATCTAACAGCTCCCGTTTGAGCGCAGATTGCGGCAGCCATTTTGTGTCTTTCCACACGAGGTCTACACATTAAGGCTGGAGTTGTGGCAAGCCACACCAGGTGAGCCGTTCGGTTCAACTCCTCCTAATCAAGAGATTAAAACACAGCCTTTCTGACTGGCGCTCAATGCTGCTGCTGCCATCAGCAGAAATGAATAGTGACACTGGTATGGAATCACATTATGACAAATTGGGTTTCTGCAGTGCATAACCACTGAGGCACTTTTCTTTTTTTTGTGATATATCAGCAATGATTCTCAGCTGGTTTAAATACCGCAAACAAAATGTTGCATTATCCATGAAGTCAGTACAATGTGTATAAACCACTTTTTCAACCCGGTGTACCTACTTCGGGCATGCCATCATAGGCTAAATAAATAAAATGTAAAATATTAGCAAAACAGTGAAAATAGCCGATCCACAAACTGACAATAACAATTATCCCCTGTGAAAAAAAAAGTTGTGGTTTGTCTATGATCCTATCAGAATACGAAAAACCTGAAAAAAACCGCAAGGTCGAAGCGTTGTTCTGTTGCTGCTGTGAATAAAACTGGAGCATTTTAAAAGTGAGTTGTGAGCCCCCTTCTTGCCTAACAGAATATGTTCCTCAAGGTGCTTTGAGGGCACGTGGCCGGGGCTAACTCAAACTCAAACTTTTTCGCGACGCAGAGTCACCGGGGTGACGTTTCTGTGCAGTTTGCATAGGGAACATTACTCAGCGAGTTCATTGTGCCAACATTTTAATTCCATTTAGCTGTAAAACTGTTTATCTATGATTCAGACAGCAATGGCGGTATATTATGAGTTGTGTGCGTGCGTGAGTGAGTGTCTGTGGGGGCGTGAGTGCGTGTGTGTGCATGTGTGGGGGTGCGCGCGCGTGTGTCCTTGCATGCATGTGGGCATGCGTATGTCTGTGTGCGACGTGCATGTGTCTGTGATGTGTGTGTGAGACGTCTGTGTGTGTGTGTGTGTGTGTGTGTGTGTGTGTGTGTGTGTGTGTGTGTGTGTGTGTGTGTGTGTGTGTGTGTGTGTGTGTGTGTGTGTGTGTGTGTGTGTGTGTGTGTGTGTGTGTGCGTGCGTGCGTGCGTGCGTGTGTGTGTGTGTGAGTGTGTGTACGAGTGCGTGTGTTGGCGAGGAAGGGTCAGATCAGGTTCTGAGTCGGCTGTAGGGTGACTATTAAGAGGTTGAGTTATCAATGTAATATTCCACAGTGTAATTTATATTGTGCCAATGGTGAAACCGCATGGCAAAATAAATCATCATTATAGCTTAGCTCATGTCATCATCATATATCCATATCTATAGTGAGTGCTTGCCGCCATGCAGACGAAGCTCTGAACTCGGGAAAGAAAAAACCTGCTTCAATGCCCCGGTCGCAACGAGCTGCTCTGAAATCAAGTCAAGACGAGTCAAATTCAATTATGAAACGCTTTTTAGGGAACAGATTGGTTAGTGAGTCCTTTTCAGAGGAACAAAGGACATAATTACGGTAAAAAATTGGACAGGGCTGCAGCGTAGCCAAGCCAGACGTAGAGATAGAGGCAGTACAATGGGCTCAGTGTTAGATGTGCTGTATCTGTGTGTGCGCGTCCGTGTGCATGTGTGTGTGTGTGTGTGTGTGTGTGCGCGCACGCGAGCGGAATCAAAGGGAAAATAATAAGAAACGGTTGGTACAGTATGACAGGCATTGGGCTAGAATAGATTATAATCCACAGAGTACAACAAACAGTCTTTG
>NC_137613.1:43433761-43446195 GCF_963280865.1 Gymnoscopelus braueri
ATCCATTTATAAGTTGGCTATTCAAAAATAGCAGATCTACAAGCTCACAGCGCGTCACTTCGTGCCGCGCTGCAAGCTTGTACATCTGCTATTTTAGAAAAAATCGCACACATTTTTGAACATTTTGCATTTTTGAACACAAATTTTCTCTTCTGGGAGTCTCTGGCACAAAACATTTTCAGATAGGGGTCCGCGGACAAATATATATATAATTGGGGGGTCCTTGGCACGAAAAAGTTTGAGAACCACCAGAGAGAATGTACTCGTCCGACTCCCTTGCAATCCAAGCTGTGAGAAGGTTTCATACATCAAACACGGCCTGTTTCCTTCACATTCACCTTGGGACGCTTATATTCGCCACTTGCAATTTGTGGTGCATTCTTCAATGCCTGTGGGTGAGGGCCAGCCAATGTCAGAGTTATTCACCTTGTCACTGGTGGAACATGCCCCCCCATGTTCAAAAGAACAATGCAAAGGTGCCCTCTTGGATCTCCCCGTGGTAGATATAAAACATGATAAAGTATACACCTCCAATGTGCAAGAAAACATGACAACGTGCAAAACAACGCGATGACGTTCCCTCTATCGCAGTGGTTCTCAAAGTGGAGTCCATGGACCCTGAATGTTCCTTGGCCAGCTGCCTCGGTGACTAACCTGGTAGCAGCGCTTGACTAGGAACCGCAACCTTCCGTGATCGAATCCCACCGTGGGATCGAGCCAGAAAACTCTTCCACAATCTTTGAACGCAACTACGACCGTGTAAAGGTCGCGAACAGGAAGCCGTCGACCAATCACGATGCTGCTAGCTAGACAGGCTTTGACCAATTTGATTTATAGTAGCGCGTAGTTATGCAACCGCAAATGCTAAACGGATCCAATGTGTGTGTGTGGGGGGGCAGGGGGGCAATCCCATCCGCTTTATTTTCTTTGCATTTTCAGCGCCTCCGATGTACAGACTGTCGGGCGGACACACTTGAACGTTGTGTGATCCAACAGTCTGTCCTGAGAGACTATAGAAAGGGTGAAAACAATGAGCTCAGAGGAGTTATTCAGGGTCCTAACTTTCAAAAGCCAAAAGAACCAAGCAGCAGCTGGCTGGCTTTGTGGCGCCTGATGAAGTACCTGGCCAAGCCAGACGGAGCAAGATACTGTATCTCAGAGGTACAAAGTACAGATCACAATCTTCTACAGAGGACCATCAAGCAGAGAGCTGGGAAGAACATTATACCAGCGTGAAAGGTGTTATTTACTTTTCTTGACGTCCTCTCCGAGGAGCTAAACCGGAGATTCAAGGGCAAGGATGAAGCACCAAACGGGGCAATCCCATCAGGTCTTCACTGCCTTACCATCTCAAATCACTGGCATTATGACCAAGCTGCCATCTCTGTTTGAGACGTCACTGAACTCAAAGTGTTCTACTCATCCTACCAGCAATGTGCTTTAAAGTGCTCGTGACATCAATGGTTCCCTACTGTATGTTTTATTTTCTTCGCCCCTGCCCGTCAGACACATGTAAATCTGCATGGAATTTATGCACCAGCAGGTCATAGGCATTTAGTACTGGCATAATGCACTTTAACCCATTTAGCTGACCTGAGGCCAATTCTAAAAACGCCTTCTAAAACCTAACCTAAGTTTTCTGAAAACGTTATTATGTTGCTTATATGTACAGTATAGCAACAACTAATGAGACACAGAGGTGGCTCCCGGATTGAAAGGTCTAACAACGTATAGGTTACAACAGGTCTGAATGGGTTAAGAATCAATCGATTTGATTTGATTATTTGCACAAAAGAAAAAGAAAACGGCATACAGACAATAATGCATAAAATACCAGACAATTGTGCTGGAGAGAAAAATAAACAATTGGCCTTATAAGGGACCCTCCCCCCAAAAGGATGTACTGTATATACTATCAACACGTAACAGTAGAATCAATGTACAGTAATTCTGCAAAGACTCAAAGGTCAGTCTGCTTCCGATTCCTCAAGGGAGTCTCTCCAGGGATGTCTGCATCAGTAGCCTTCCTCTGCACTTTATGGCAGGTGAAGCAGAAATCCCTGCTATTGTACATTAGTGTGAGATGTATTGAGACAGTATGTGGTTCATAATAGATACTTAAAGCGGCAATTAACACACTGTAGGCCATGAGGATATTGCGTGTGGGCCCCCAAATAACTGGCCAAACACTTTGACTTCAATTTGAATGATGATATAAAATTATTTAAAAAAACTAAAACAAAGTTAAAAAGATGCTTAACCCATTGAGACCTGTAACGCATCTGTGTCACTTTTTGTTTTTAGCTAAAAAGCATTATTTTACACCTTGGCTATTCAAAAATAGCAGATATACAAGCTCATAGCGCGGCACCGAGTGCCGCGCTACGAGCTTGTAGATCTGCTATTTTTGAAAAATCGTGAAAATGTGTGCAAATCTTTGAATATATATTGTTTTAAAGCGAACATTTTTAACTCAAATATTTGCTTCCTGGGGGTCCCTGGAACAAAATATTTTGAGATGGGGTCGGCAGCCAAATACATATAATTTTGGGGGTTCTTGACATGAAAAAGTTTGAGCACCACTGATATAGAAACATACGTTTTGTTTTCAGAATACTGTTAGGAGAAGACATTTTGTAGAATCGGCCTCAGGTCTTAATGGGTTCTGAAATGGTTGTGAACCTCTACCTTATTGTTGAACACGCATACTAGTTTACAGCATCACATTGGAGCCCTCATTGCCATTTTATTTGACAGAGCAGTGCACTATAATGGTTGATTATTTTACAGGAATATACCAGTTTAGTGTTAGTTAGTAGTGCATGCTAGTTTGTAATGTACAGTATACATACTGGAGTAGACCAGCTTGAATCCTTCCCCCGTGCTTTCTGGGTCGCTGTAGAATTCCAACCAGAGATGATTGGAGGTGGAAATCAGCGTCAGACCCAACATGGACGTCCCAGTGAAAGCTCCAAGGACATGGGTTGTGCTGTCTTTACCGTCATAGATCTGGGACAACGACAACAATCGATCAATACATTGATCCCTATGGATGATCTAGTAAACACTCCAAGGACGCGGCAAATGCAAAGCTTTTACTTTCATTGATCTGTTTATGGAGACAGGAGGAGACAGGATGTTGGGGAGGGAGGGAGGTGGCGAGGAGGAGGAGTGATGGAGGATCTAGTAAAGCTCCTGATGCATTGTGGGCCGCGTTGTGCGCGCGCCCGTAAATCCAGGAGACGAGACGCGGAGGACAGTGTTACGGCTCCACCGTCGCAAGAATGATATGGAGATGCAGAGAAGACAATGGACACCGTGTTAGAAGTGTGTGTGTGTGTGTGTGTGTGTGTGTGTGTGTGTGTGTGTGTGTGTGTGTGTGTGTGTGACTGTGTGTGTGTGTGTGTGTGTGTGTGTGTGTGTGTGTGTGTGTGTGTGTGTGTGTGTGTGTGTGTGTGTGTGTGTGTGTGTGTGTGTGTGTGTTTGTGTGGGGGTGCGTGCGTGTGTGTGTGCGTGCGTGTGTGTGAAAGTGTGTGTGTGTGTGTGTGTGTGTGTGTGTGTGTGTTTATGTGTGTTAATATGCATTACTTTGAGTGTATCATGATGTGACAGATGGAAGCTTTCTACTGGAAAAGTAGGTTTTATTGTGTGCGTGTGTGTGCGTGTGTGCGGTGTGCGTGTGTGCGTGTGTGTGTGTGCATGCGAGTGTGCGTGCGTGTGTGTGTGTGTGTATTAGGTACCTTGAGTATGTCCCCCTGGGCTAGATGAAAGGTTCTGGCAGAGATGTTGATGCCCTTCCCAGACTGCACCTGTATAGAGCACATAAAGTCAACATCAGATTTATGCAACAACCAAGCAGCCTAAAAGTACTTGAACAGGTCTCTGGATGGCCCATCTTCTGTGAATTCCCATCATGATTTCCCTGATTCATGTCAGCTACAAACAGAGTATACGTTTTTTTATTTCGTATTTTTTCCCACTGAAATAGGCAATTTATTGGCCATTTATACCAGTGTTTCTCAACGTGGGGTCCGGGGACCCCCAGGGGTCCTTGAGGGAGTTCCAGGGGGTCCCAAATTAGATGCTTGGTAGTTAGGAACCAAACTGACCCTTATGGGTCTCCATATACAGTATTTTGGGGGGATATTACCATGTTTTATGTGTACACTCTCAGAGATAAATGAACACTGAGCCTTTTATTGTGTAGATTGGGGTCACAGAGATAACATATCATATCAAACTGAGTGTCCTTGAAGTTGAAAAGGTTGAGAGTCACTG
Source organism: Gymnoscopelus braueri (assembly GCF_963280865.1). Classification (NCBI taxonomy): domain Eukaryota; kingdom Metazoa; phylum Chordata; class Actinopteri; order Myctophiformes; family Myctophidae; genus Gymnoscopelus; species Gymnoscopelus braueri. Next base: position 43,438,040 of record NC_137613.1, read on the forward strand.
ATTTAGGCTGATGATGCATTGGAGTCAGGCCACGGCATTACCTGGATACTGTAAATGCACTCGTGGTTGTTGTCATAGTTCATCGGGTAGTTGGGAGACAGAAGGATCCCCTCATTATTTACAACCGAAGAGCCACACTCGGCTGGAGACAGAGAGACAGACAGAGAGAGAGAGAGAGAGAGAGAGAGAGAGAGAGAGAGAGAGAGAGAGAGAGAGAGAGAGGGAGGGAGAGAGAAAGGGGAAACAATGTGAAAATGTTACTTGGAAATAGTTTTGTGTAAACTCGACTGAACCCGTACTCCTCATTTATACTTTGAGTGTCAGTGTCTCGCACCAAAAAACAGCCGATCCATAAGCTCACAACCCATCACGCTGCGACGCATTGTGAGCTTGTAGATTGGCTATTTTTTAATGCGCAACACTGGCACCCAACTAAGTATAAATCAGGCCATACTCCAATTATGATACATAAAGATGTGAGCGTGTGGGTTTGAAACACTAAATAACATCACGCATGTGAGACTCCTGTGGAAATCCCCCCGGAGATATCAAATATCCAAATCTCTTTTCTCCCCGTTATGTTTTAAAGCGCATTCATCTCTGTACCAACGCACAGACGTTTCCAGATCGCACGGGTGTGTGAATCAAGATGATTTGTATTTTCTTGCGGTTAGACTCTCTCCTCCTTTAACTTTTTGTCATTGAAGTGAAGTTTCCCCACAGAGGAGGACGTTTTCCAATCTTTTATAAATGACTATACTGCTGCCGTTACTTTCCAACACTGCGTGTGTGTGTGCGTGTGTGTGTACGTGCGTGCGTGCGTACGTGCGTGCATGCGTGCATGTGTGTGTTTTCACTTTTGAGAGCTTTTATAATTTCTGACTAATGAGGACCAATTGAGGTCTCCATAACAAATTATAGAGGTGCTGTCACTTGTGAGGACAATGATATGAATATGTTTGCACGTGCACGCGTGTGTGTGTGTGTGTGTGTGTGTGTGTGTGTGTGTGTGTGTGTGTGTGTGTGTGTGTGTGTGTGTGTGTGTGTGTTTTATGTAACAACCTTGTTATGCTATGGGGTGCCGTGTGGGCCAAAATTCACTCTCAACTCTCACACTCTCTACTGCCTCACACACACACAACTGAAGACCTCTCACACACACTAGTAAGAACCTCTTACACACTATAGTGAGACCTCACACACGCTCTACTGAAAACGTTGCCTCACACATACACAACTGAAAACCTCTCATAAACATTAGTGAAACCTCAAACACAAACTAGTAAAGCCTCACATACACACACACACACACACACACACACACACACACACACACACACACACACACACACACACACACACACACACACACACACACACACCCACCCACACACAGACACACACACACACACACACACACACACACCCACACCCACACCCACACACTCGCACACAAACACACGCACGCACGCACGCACGCACGCACGCACGCACGCACGCACGCACGCACGCACGCACGCACGCACGCACGCACGCACGCACGCACGCACGCACGCACGCACGCACGCACGCATACATACACACACACACACACACATACCCAGCCACACACACACACTCACATACCCAGCCACACACACACACACACACACACACACTCATACACGCGCGCACGCACGCACGCACGCACGCACGCACGCACGCACGCACGCACGCACGCACGCACGCACGCACGCACGCGCGCGCACGCACGCGCACACACACACACACACACACACACTCACACTCACACTCACACACACACACGCACGCACGCACGCACGCACGCACGCACGCACGCACGCACGCACGCACGCACGCACGCACGCACGCACGCACGCACGCACGCACGCACGCACGCACGCACGCACGCACGCACGCACGCACGCACGCACGCACGCACGCACGCACGCACGCACGCACGCACGCACGCACGCACGCACGCACGCACGCACTCGCTTGCTCGCACGCACGCGAGCGCCACACACACACACTCACACACACACGCACACACACACACACACACACACACACACACACACACACACACACACACACACACACACACACACACACACACACACACACACACACACACACACACACACTACCTAACACCTCACGCACACACTACTGAGTCCGATGTCATAATGACACAATATAAATAATATTAATATCGTATAAACTGAGTTCTGTGTCAGAAATGCCCAAATATGGAGTGTAGGCCAGTCTATGATGATTATGTCAGTAGTATGACAGTGACATCATATTGATGACATCAGAGTACTCCATATATGGGGAGAGAAGGAATGGGAGGCCCAAAATGACTCTAATGTATTGATGTAAATTTGGGGAAAAAATACAAAATTAAGGGAAAGTTGTACATTTATGATAAAATATGGACTCCTAACTCTTACATATTCTCAGATGGAATGATGTGAGGACAAGACCCTAAAAAAATTAGAAAAGCAACTGAATCTACCAATGTTGTTTTTGGTGTCATTTTTATTATTACTATTATTATTATTATTATTATTATTATTATTATTATTATTATTATTATTATTATTATTGTAATGCGTTGTCTGTTTTGGTGGTGTTATGTTTTTTTATATTATGCACTGTACTGTCTCTTGTCTTGACACAAAAGGTAAAATGAAATTAAAATGTATTATATATAAACACTATGACTTCAACAACGCCATCAGAGCTGCTGGACCACAGAGAAAATGGCCAAAGAGGATGGACTTTATTGCTGACTATTGAGGATGAGAGAATGATACTGTAAGGACGACTTCACCCATTTTTTTTCCTACTCACTCTGTGTCACAGAGAAGGGCTGTGGACAGTTCAGAGACCTGCCTACCAGTGGCAAATCTGTAGGCAGGTTTGGTCATTTCACAAGAAGATTTCAAATTTAATTTAATTTAATTTATTACATTTATTAATGCAAGAAATACATGACTTCCGTGCGAGCGTGCGTGCGTGCGCGCGTGCGTGTGCGTATGCGTGTGCGTGAGTGTGTGTGTGTGTGTGTGTGTGTGTGTGTGTGTGTGTGTGTGTGTGTGTGTGTGTGTGTGTGAGAGTGCGTGCGTGCGTGCGTGCGTGCGTGCGTGCGTGCGCGCGTGTGTGTGTGCGTGTGTGTGAGTGTGTGTGTGTGGCTGGGTGTGTGTGTGTGTGTGTGTGTGTGTGTGTGTGTGTGTGTGTGTGTGTGTGTGTGTGTGTGTGTGAGAGTGGGTGCGTGCGTGCGTGCGTGCGTGCGTGCGTGCGTGCGCGTGCGTGTGTGTGTGTGTGTGTGTGTGTGTGTGAGTGTGTGTGTGTGTGTGTGTGTGTGTGTGTGTGTGTGTGTATGTGAGAATCTCAGTAGTGTGTGTGAGAGACAGTCACTATATGGCAATTTAGTGTAGTGGTTAGGGCATTCGCCTTGCAAGCAAGAGGTTGAGTGTTCAAACCTGACTCAGGGTAGACATTAGAATGGAAATGGAAATTCAAATGCAATTTGTCCATGTTCCACCACATCAATTAGTCTCACTACTGAGCCAATTCTCCAGAATCAAGGAAACCTAGTCATGTTGTTGGGGAGAACCAGGTTCATATGTCTGTTGTAGTATTAAAACGTCGTCACATTTATGTATGTCCAAATCAGGCTTTAAAAGGGACTAAAAGTGACCCAAAAAAATTAAAGAAAGCCTTACACTTGTCTTAAAAAGACCACACACATGAATGTGGTCACAACATTTTCAGAGGACTAGAGGAAAAAAATAATCGTTCCTTAGGTGGGATTCGATCAAAGCAAATTGGATTCTCAGCAAAGCACCGCTAACAGGTAAGTCACAACGCCAGCTAGCCTCTAATAAATCCACAAATAGATTTTTTGAACGCAAACCCATCATCATTGAGCAATCCAATAATATTCATGTTTATAGCCATTAGCCTATACTCTACCATAATATCAGGGGTAGCATGTGCTTAGTCTAGCCAATATACATTTGCATTTCTTATTCGGATAAGATATAAAAATGTACGTTGAGATAAGAAAATTGTTTGCAATTGACATTGAAATCAAAGCATTAATCATTAACGCGAGGCACAACTTTGTTTAGTTTTTCATTGATTGACTATTCTTTTAGACAGAAATTCAATAACAGCACGAGTACAGTCAAACACATAGTCTAAAAAGGACTTGCGGTCTTCTTTCCATTGTAGTCCTATAGGTGTCCAATTCATCAACATATCAAATAGCACCAAAAAAAATGTATATCATCACTACATAATAAAAAACACTTTATGTACAACATAGGAAAAAAAAGGGGAAGGGGGGGTGCCTGTCTAATGGAGAAGTGCTCAAGTGTTGCTGTTGATGCACAATGTTGCTTCAGCCTACTCTCGGGCAGGGGTCTTCAACTTTTTTCAGGCTGAGGAGTCCGGACCCCTTAGCTGAGAGAGAGAGATGAAGCAGGGACCCCCCCAACTACATTGTATATGTGTTGCAGATTCCAACTTTTTCATAGCTTCATAGACTTGTTTGACCGCTCTATCATCAGTGTTCTTCAAATCAATGTTTTTCTTTGTTTATTTGGTTTATTTACACGCTTTTTCATATTTTGGATTCATGTTGATGTTGTGTATTTTCCAGACATTTAACCACATATGACTTAGTAAACTTGTCATTTGGCTCTGTACTTAGTGTTTTTTTTTGCCTCTATGCCAAACTTCTTCACCAAAAATTGCCGATCTACAAGCATGTATTGTGAGCTTGTATATCTGATATTTTCAAAAAAAAAAAAATTAAATCTATTATGATGATGATGACTTAATATGCCTATTTTTTACAACACAGATCCTCTATGGGGGTCCCTGGCACTAAATAGCGTGAACAGCATGAGGGAGTGATTAGAGGAGTGGCTAGGCTGAATAAATTACCCATTGTTCACGCCCATTACCTGGAGCTGAGAGGCGAACAGCCTTTTTGCATGTAGTTTAAGCGCAAGGGGGCGGGTGGCGGGTGGGGAGAGAGCCTGGCGACGTGAGCTATGTTAGTGCACTGAGTGGCAGTTGGGGCAAACGCAGTCCCCACAACATCATTTACGATTCTGTGCCTATTGGTACATAACTCGGACGGCGCTTAGTCGACTAGCAGACCATCGGCCGGTCGTCGCGGGCACTCGTGCCTGGAGGCGCTCGGGCGCGATTCCTCGGCCTCAAGGTCTGCTGAGTCGGCACGCCTCCGTCATGGTCCAAAACTATACTTTATCGGCGAAAAAAAAGAGTCCGCGATTGTTTGAAAAAATATTGTCCTAAGCGGGGGTCGAACCCAGACTCCCAGTGGCAATGGTTTTGGAGGAAAGTGATTAGCGAGGTGCGCCACTGAGGACCATGTTAAGTTTAGGTATTTGTGACGTCCTAACTCTTCTAATGTATAGGAAAGAAGTCCCCTGCACTTTTATAGATAACCAGATTCAAATGAGCACATCTACTTCAAAATGAAAAATGAAAAGTGCTCACTTGCGGCATAAACCATTGTACTCAGTCACATATATGCAGCAGGATGCGTGGTCAGCTTGTGGATCGGCTATTTTCGGTGAATGTTCACCCCCAGAATAGGGATGCTGCATGGGGTTAGTGTAAAAAATACAAAAAAAGATTTTGTGGACCCCCTGTAGTAACTCTGAGGACCCCCTTCGGGTCCCAGACCCCGTGTTGAAGACCCCTGCTGCTGAAGCAACATTGAACATCAACAGCAACAAGTCGTCACTTCTCCATTAGACCTCCAAAAAGCGTTCGACACTGTAAACCACTCAATTTTACTTGATAAGCTGAGGGCGATTGGTTTTGACTGCACATCACTAAACTGGATGAGATCTTACCTGGAGGGAAGAGAACAAGTGGTTGACATCAACGGAACCATGTCCTCATCCCTCCCGGTGAGCTGTGGGGTTCCTCAGGGCAGCATTCTAGGGCCGTTACTGTTTCTTCTATACATTAACGACATGAGTGCTGCCTGTAACTGCAAATTGTTCCTGTTCGCTGATGACTCGGCACTCCTGATCTCGGGAGAGGACAAGTTGCAAGTTGAGGAGGCGCTCAGCTCCGAACTCTCAAAAATCCGTACTTGGCTTACCGATAACAAACTGTCACTACACCTTGGGAAAACTGAATCCATTCTCTTTGGGACCAAACATTCCCTCAGACAGATGGATGTAAATGATTTCAAGGTCAAAGTCGATGACACAATTATCTCTAGCAAAGGAAGAGATTACCTATTTGGGTTGTGTACTTGACAAATACCTGACAGGTGATAGCATGGCTACAAAGGTGGTCAAAAGAGTAAACCAGAGAACCAAATTTATGGGCAGAGTTTCCTCTTTTGTCAACCCTCAGGCCCTCAGGACCCTCTCTGGGGCCCTGATTCAACCACTTTTTGACTATGCTTGCACCTCCTGGTACTCCAACACCTCAGTGTCACTGAAGACTAAGCTTCAAACCTCCCAAAACAAACTGATTCGGCTACTCCTCGGATTGGGGCCCATGACCCACCTTTCTCCCACCCATTTTTCCAGCCTAGGCTGGCTCAGGGTGGAAGACAGGGTTAAACAACTAAAAATGGGACTGGCCTTCAAAATTGTAAATGCAAATTTGCCCGATATGCCCCCAATTCCCGCATATCTGAGTAAATACCTCCAAAAGGTTAGCGACACCCCACAGTCACAATACCAGAGGGAGCGTTAACAACAATTTGGTACCACCCACCCATAAATCAAACATGGGCAAATTCTCCTTCTACAGCACTGCCACCCAGGATTGGAATAGTCTAACTCCATCCCTCAAAAAATGCAGTTCGCTGGGCTCATTTAAAAGAGCCTTAAAAAAATCACCTTTCAGGAGGCCAAAGGTGGAGGTAGTACCATTTTCCCGTTAGACAGCAGACCCCCCCCCCCCCCCCCCTGTTCTTGTACATATTGTTTTCCCCTCTTTTTTATTTTTTTGTTTGTACATAGTGTTATATATAGTTTTTGGCTGTTTATTTTGTAATGATATTTGAACTGTGGTGCCACTATATATGCCTATGAATTAAATACCAAGGCCCTCATTGGAAACAAGTCCGCAAGGACTTTTATGAACGGACCTGTTAGACAAAGTATTTTAAATGTAACTGTGCTGTTTTACATTTTTTGCCTAATAAAATATTCAATCAATCAAAAAAAAAAAAAACAGGCACCCCCCCCTTCCCCTTTCTTTTCTACGTTGTAGGCCTACATAAAGTGTTTTTTATTATGTAGTGATGATATATATATTTTTTGGTGATATTTTATATATGTTGATGAATTGGACACCTAGGACCACAATGGAAAGAAGACCGCAAGACTTAAACTGTACCACCCACTTCTCTACAATTGCTCATTCCTTTCGATTCTTCTTATTGTTATTTTTCCAGCTACGTTCGCTTCCCGCATTCGCGCGTCTTACTTGTGATTAATGCTTTGATTTCAATGTCAATTGCCGAGCTTCATTTGGACATACATAAAATAAAATAAATGTAATGACCTTGTATGTAATACTACTACAGACATATGAACCTAGTTCTCCCAACAACATGACAAGGTTTCCTTGATTTTGGAGAATTGGCTCAGTAGTGAACCTAATTGATATGGTGGAACCTGGAGAAATTGCATTTGAATTTCCATTTCCATTCTAATGTCTACCCTGAGTCAGGTTTGAACACTCAACCTCTTGCTTGCAAGGCGAATGCCCTAACCACTACACTAAATTGCCATATAGTGACTGTCTCTCACACACACTACTGAGATTCTCACATACACACACAACACACACACACACACACACACACACACACACACACACACACACACACAAACACACGCACGCACGCACGCACGCACCCACTCTCACACACACACACACACACACACACACACACACACACACACACACACACACACACACACACACACACACACACACACACACAACCCAGCCACACACACACACAAACACACACGCACGCACGCACGCACGCACGCACGCTCGGCACGCACGCACGCACGCACGCACGCACGCACCCACTCTCACACACACACACACACACACACACACAC
>NC_137613.1:43446395-43498895 GCF_963280865.1 Gymnoscopelus braueri
TGTTTTTGCTATTCATTCTGTTTGTGCAAACACACCTTTACGTTTTGAATGGAATCCTATAGTTATCCACCTCATTTTCTCCCGGTTTAAAATTATATGTCACACTCTACATCTCCTGGAACAACTTGGGGACGTAACACCTTTCTTCTAATTATTTTCCTCTCATAATTCCTCCCATCTCCTCTGGCAATAATATTAAATAGAGGCTCATCAGTGTCCAGTAGAAACATAATCACAGTGTATCAATGGGATACAACAGTCAGACACAACAAACGTGTTTCAACCTCAGAAGCAAACACTAGATCTTACGCCACAAACAAAACAGACTTTTCCCTGGACACCACTGTCACTTAGAGGTTTAATGGTCCAGAGACGCGCTAAGGCCAGTTATAACATGACCACTGGGCCATGAATGTTCTCTGAATCTATACATTCGGCGGCTAGTTCATTCAATGGATGCTGAGATCAAAGCTTGTAATACTTACTGTGTATTTCTCGGGGGAAGATAGTGTATGCAGATTGGTCAATTTGGTAATATTCCCTTTTAAAGTTAACTTACTGTAAATATATACGGCAATATGCAGCGATGAAATGCAACACAAAGGAGAACATTATAATGTCCAACTAATACTGCACCACTCACTGTTTCTTTGCTTGCTGCCATCAGCACTTATCTGTTTCATACTGTAGTCTGTTGACAGTGGAGCTCCAGTATTTACCAAAATAAAACAAAATGGTTGTCTGGATTTGCTCCACCAACAACCTGAAAACAGCTATGAGCAAGGTGCCAGTGTACATCCCAGTGACATGTTCTTCACGTGTATTAAATACACCTCTTCATGGGACCAACAGTATAACACAGTCTAGTGCTGCTACCCAGATCTATATGCTGAAAATAGACCAGCAATAAGCTCACAACGTGTTGCAATGCAATGCATTGTGAGCTTGTAGATCTGCTATTTTTGCTACACAACACAAAAAAAATAAGCATTATTTCACAACATTACACAGCATTAGGGCAGCATTAGTGCTGTTTGGAACTCCAGAACTCAATCGCTATAGCAGTGCGTGGTACTTTGTGTGCTTCCATGTAGTACTGAACACACGGCGCTCAAGGTTGAAAGGGCAAAACCAAAGGTTGAAATTTGGTCAGAACCAATCAGAACACCAGCCAAGTTTCTCCTCTATCCACTGGGCTAAACTAAATAAAGTCTGACCGAACTCTGTTCACAGCACAGTGGAGTCCTCTGTATAACCATGATAACCTACTGCTAAACTATTGTGTTTTGGTATGGTTAGCAGCACCATGTTTTTGGCCATTGAATCCCTCTCAGACCCCAGGGACTCTCGGTGAGGGTCGCAGCATGAAGGCCACAGTCAGTGTTGCCAGATTCTGTGAGAAAAACAAGCAACCGGGTCTAGGAAAACCAGCCCAAAAGAAGCGACTATGGGCCACATGAGCACTAACATATACATCAGCTATTTGAAAATAGCCGATCTACAAGCTCACAACGCGTCGCGATGTGACGCGTTGTGAGCTTGTAGATCGGCTATTTTCAAATAAAATATTGCGGGGAAATTATAATAAGCAGATCTGGCAACCCTGGCCGCAGTACAACCAAGACAAACTATCAGTGACGGTACTTTAGTCAGAACTGTATTGTCTGTCTTGTCGTATAGGTCTGCACTGCTTGAGGCCCCGTATTAAAAGCAGCAGACCATGGGAGAGAGTGCAGAAGTACTCACTATTTATTCTGTCAGCCCCTTGATTGATTCTACAGTGCACTACATCTCCGCACAAATCAAACCTCATTTATTTCCTCAGCTGTTCACAAAGATCTTGAAGTTTGTCCCTCTTTTGCTTTTTCCAGCCTGCCGGGTCATTTGTCCTCTCGGTCCTGTGTTAATTGGTGCCTGTTATCACCTATTGATTTCAGAATGCTTAGTCACGGCATTTGGGTCGGGAATAAAATGTGGGCACACGCACACTGCTGGTGGGCGATTACACTTCATTTACTCAATTATTTGGGTCTTCAAAGGGCAGCGTTACTATTCGATACACATAGGTAAAGAAACACAAGCTCCTTTCTCATGTTAAGTCTGTTCAACTCAGGAGTATATTGTGCAAAAATAAAGGATGAACGTGAAAGTCACACTCTGCTTAATTACAAGACAGGAGTGTTGGCGGCAGCAGTCAAATTATGAATAACGAGCTCTGGCTGGGAAATAATCACGGTCGACAGGTGACTTGCTCAAGACATATCACTGAAATTTACCGTTTGCAAATGCAGAAATGTCAGTTTTACATTCTCCCTCAAGAAGTTTATATAAAAACAAGCAATAACAGGCCTTGTCATACAGCATACGACATAGTATGAATGAGTATTTTCTAACTCCTGACACAGTAGCCGGCTCAAATGAAATAATTTGGCCACAAAAATATGTACCGGTAATCTTTCCACTTCAGATTTCAGGACATCCACAGGGTAACGCAGCCACTGTGATGCAATGAAAGTGACAATAAATAGCGATGTATGGTGGCACTCTGGCGGTCGAGCGGCTGTCTAGAAAGCGGAAGGTTACGGTCCAATCCCCGCTCCGCCTGGCATCATGTGAAAGTGTCCTAGAGCAGGGGTCTTCAACAGGAGAGATCCGGGACCCCTAGGGGGTCCTCAGAGTTACTACAGAGGGGACGCCATACCTTAGTGTGTTTTTTACATTAACCACTTGAACCCTAGCATCCCTATTCTGAGGAGAACTTTAGCCAAAAGTAGCAGATCTACAATTTCTTGCAGATCGGCTATTTTCGGCAAAGAGGTTTGGTGTAGAGGGAAAAAAGAGCACACCGAGTACAGAGCGAAAGGTCAAGTTTACTAATTATTGCCAGTTTAAGTGATTAAATATTTGAAAATCAACATGAATCCAAAGTACACTGATGACATGTGCTGTCAAACTAAGACATCTATGAAAAATGCTTCGTCTCTCTCTCAGCTAAGGGGTCCTTGGGCTGAAAAACATTGAAGACCCCCTGTTCTAGAGCACTGAATACCTACAGTGACTGCCCCCGACGAACAGGCTGGGAATGTGTGTGAATGGACAAATCGATTAATGCATATTATAAAGCACTTTCGATAAAGTCGCAACAATAAATGCAGAACATTTAGCAGTGTCTGTCGGTTTTGGTCCTGTATCACCCACTTCTTCCTGGTTCTTTCCCTTTGTCTGAATTTTTCATTGAATCGTGTCCTTACTCTTATCACTGGCCTTGTTCTCTCTGGTACAGTATCTGTGGCTCTTGAATAGAATGTCTCTATGAAAAAATGCTAAATCATTTTCATTCACTTATGTCTCGCCGAAAGTCCAGTGGTGGAAAGTGAGGTATATTTACTTAAAACTTATACCCCACTACATCTCAGAACCAATAGTTACTTTGCGGATTTAGATTTTTAATACAAATGGTGCATAAGCAACTTAACTCTTTAAGACCGGGAACGCATCTGTGTGTCATTTTTAGATTATTCAAAAATAGCAAATATACAAGCTCATAGCTTGTAGATCTGCTATTTTTGAAAAATCATGAAAAGTTGTGCAAATATTTTTTTTTTTTTTTTTGCAGACATTTGTAACTCAAATCTTTGCTTCTGGGGGTTCCTGGAACTAAATATTTTACAAATCTTCGATTTAAAAAATATAGAATCCAAGATTTTGCCACGAATTTTCACGATAAAAAAAAAGATCTACAAGCTCATAGCGCGGCACTCGGTGCTGCGCTATGAGCTTGTATATCTGTTACTTTTGAATAGCCAAAGAAATCTAAAAATGACACAAAGATGCGTTCCCGGTCTTAACACCTTTACCGCCGGGCCCGTAGTTCTACGGGCCGTTAAATCCAACGGTTAAGCGCCGAGCCCGTAGTCCTACGGGCTGCGGTCTTTTCGCGCATGCGCGGTCCGGGTGCACTTTCGGAATTTTTTTGATCCACTTCCGTTTCCGGTTTGATGACAGGAAATAGAATTATTTGGGATCCGGTTTCGACGATCACGCCCGCTCCCATTCTACAGACGAAACTGAAACTCAATTCTCTTCCTGTAGTTTTTTCTCCTCGCATTTCACTGTTTAACGTAATCCGCTCTAACTCAAACATGGATGCCCCGTTTGACACGTGGTTTTCACTGGGAGATACAGGGAGATCTCGCGGATGTAAACAGACCGTTCACGGCTCAATCTTAAGGATTTTAACAAGATCTATGGCGACATGAAAAAAACAAAAAAACAACAAAAACACCTTGGCACTGGTGAGTACATTATGAGATTAACCTCTGGCGGTGGATGTGTTAATGGGTTAAGCCCTATTTTATACTTAGGCGATTCGAAACTATAGCCAATCTACACGCTCACAACACGTAGCATCATGAGGCTGTATAACCTTGTATGATACGGGTGGAATGACTTTGAAGTAAACAGAATATCACGTACCAACACATCTGGGGAGCGGAGTGCTCCACATTCTCCGTCCTCCTCCGAGACAGATCAACTCCGGCGCCCCCTCTAGGCGGTACCCCATGTTGCAGGAGAACGTCAGCGTGTCCCCGATGCCGAAGCTGTAGCCGTTTCTCCTGCCGAAATCAGGCATCCCAGGGTCTTCACACGGCTCCAGGGTGTACTCTGGAGAATACACATGATAAATGCTTCATGCTACTAGCAGTATGTACACAACTACAATATAGCACCGTAAAACATGTAAGGAGGAGCTGTAGGGACCCCCAACGGTATAGTTCGTACATACAGAGATCATAAATACAGTGTGTGTGTGGGTGTGTGTGTGTGTGTGTGTGTGTGCGTGCGCGCGTGTGCGTGCGTGCGTGCGTGTGTGTGATATGAGCAACTTAGCCACATATATTATTTCGTAAAACTAAAACTTCTCTTCACATGCATTTCATAATGCTAACTCTTCAAGAGCCCATAAACAGGAAGCACCCTAACCCAGTATGAGTTTGAGCTTATAGGCCAAGCAGTATTAAGTTAAAAAATCAGACAACAGAATAATATGTTATAAACTACCCAGCCAAATTAGAATGGCAAAAAAAAAAAGATAACATTTGGTTTCAAAGTCATGTAAGCTGTAGTTTGTAGGGTTATTCTAGCCAAAAGATGGCGGTGCACTCCAGGGTATAGCATAGACCATTTCTATATCTATGGCATAGACACCTTGGCAGAAGACAGAGTTATAAAGTATGCCTATTAGGGACAGTGATGACATCATCTGAAACTCACCTGAGCTTGTCAGGTGAGGTGTTTATAGCCCCGCCCAGAAAAACTGCTCTCAGGAGGAAATGCCCAAAACAGGGCGTTTCCTGTTTACCGGCTCTATCATGTTGGATATCGTCACTGTCAGGGGGAAACCTCATATGTCCAAAACCTTTACTTTACAGGATTTAAATAAAAAATTGCAGATCTACAAGCTCAAAACGCGTCACGATGTGTCACGTTTTGAGCTTGTAGATCTGCTATTTTTTTTAATACTTTGACACCGTAGTATGCTAAAGTAGGGCATTCATTTACAAAAAAACTAAAACATACAAAGGGGTTTCCGCCCGTCAGTGACGACATGAAAGCCTCTGAATTTTAACAGGTTTATTTTCATCGTCTGAAGACGGAGAGGAGGGAATCCTGACAGACTGAAATGGAAGGTGAATCAGAGGTAACAGGGGCATCTCCAGTACGACTGCAGCATCTTTAGCTGCAACTATACATTATTTTCTTGCCGATTATTCCATCGATTAGTTTTTCGACTAATCAAATAACCGACAAGCGCGTTTTCTTGGATGATTTGTTTTATTTTATGTTTTTGACACCAAAAATGTATTATCGATTTTTAGAGCGTATGAAAATAGCAGATCGCGACGTTGTGAATTTGTATTGTACATCAACTACTTTTGCTATTTTAACCAATTAAGGCCTGAGGCGATTCTTAAAAATGGTTTCTAAATCCTAACAGTTTTGAAAAATAAAAAATAAAAATAAATCTAGATTTCTCAAAAATAGCAGATCTACACGCTCGGTGCCGCGCTATGAGCTTGTATATATGCTATGTTTGAATAGCCAAAAAAATCTAAAGTGACAGATGCGTTCCAGGTCTTAATGGGTTAAAAACATTTACCCCTCAAAATCTATCGATTTGATCAATTATCTTATATTATTATTTTATATTATTTTTTTCAATTCTTCTCCATAATCGACTAAATGGATTATTCGATTAACTGCTGCACCCCTACTGCACTTTACCGGAGAAAGTTATGTTGAAGCCTTCGTATGAGATGGAGAAGTCGGAGATGAAGCGCAGCTGGGCTTTGAAGTTGCCATAGAGACCGGCGTTGATGTTGCTAGGCAACTCGTTGCCGGTGAGGCGAGCCAGCGGCTGCGTGAAGCTCCCGTTCTCTGTGACCAGGAGGTAGTCGTGTTGGTCCTCAAGATGGAAGGAATTAAACTGGAACTGGACCCCTGTCAGACACACACACACACACACACACACACAGGTTTGTATTACTACACTTTTGAGGACATCAACATTTTAGGACGGCATTGAAAATGGCTGAAAATAGCAGATCTACAAGCTCACTGTCTGTAAGCCTGTAGATCAGCTATTTTTCACTGCACAACTAAGTAGAAAAAAAACGGTCCCTGGGGGCACCGAAAAGGGTCGTAGCACCGGCACCACGAAGTGTTAATCCGCCCCTGCTAACCCCTAAATGTAACCTCTACATACTGTACTTAATCCTAACACTAACACTAATGTGAGGACCAAGCAAATGGTCTACACCGTAGACCATTTGCTTGGTCCTCACATTAACGGTATTTCTTGTGCTTCATGACTTGTGCTTCAGCAAGAGCCTGGGTGGTCAGAGCGGACCAAAGCCAGCAGGTCTGCCCAGCTGAGGAGCTCACAGGCAGGCAGGACAAGTACAGACCAAGGGGCCAGCAGCCGGCTTGTAAATGCACCCTATGGACAGCAGCCATATTGTGGAGACATTCACAGGTGTTGCTAAGGATACTAATGAAGGCTCTGTTCCATTTTGGTCAAACAGAGTCAGTGTGCTGATATTGTGCATGTTGACTCACTGGAACACCTCTGCTACACCAGTGGGCCTAAAGTTGGGGTCCAGGGACCCTCATGGGCTTCCAAATGGCCCCTTACGGGTGTGTAACTCTGAGAGTGTACAAATGGAACCAAATGGACCCGTAAGGGTCCATTTGGTTCCATTTGGTTCCATTTGTTTCCAACTCTCAGAGTTATGGGGTCGTGGAAACCACTGTGCTACACTAAATGGAACAGAGCCTTCATTAGTATCATTGGTAACACCTGTTAAGGAAGTGATAATATGGCTGCTGTGCATAGAGCCTATTGAGGCTATAGGAAGTGTGACAGTTCATATGAATCACTGTTTCACCCCTGCCGGTTGCAGAAGCAATTAGGCTCTATTCAAGCGGATGGGTTTTTGGCCGAACTTTACACTTGATTTTATTACCTTAATACATACATAAATACTATATGCTCCCAGTTGCTAGTTTAAAGTCTTCTTTCAATCACCATGATATGCGTTTTGGTAAATTATGGTCCCATTTATTTTAAATGTAATGATAACGTAGAAACCCTCGCTGCGGTTTCAGCCAATAGCATTAATTTCCATTTCCGTGCATTTCGGACCGGATATCAACCGGATATAGAAAGATGGCAGATTTGAAATCGCTGCAAAATAGGATTCATTTATGGTCTGTAGACAGGCGTGACGCTGTCCATATTTTTTTACGGTCTATGGTGCACATCTCTGGAAGCTTTGTTTGCAAAGGATGTAAACATTTTAGATGAGAAATATTTGTTATCAATATTTGCTACTACCACACAGCAGTCTTCTGTGGTATCGAGTGACTATGCCTACTCCACGCCTATGTGACTTTCTGCACTCTTCAGAGGACAGCACGCTGCCTTGAAGCGTCAAAGTTGAACTTTTCTCAACTTTGACGCTTCACATTTTGCTTTGCCCACTTCCTGCCGTGGTGGAGAAAGCGACGGTCGCTCTTCTCCATAGACTTTGCATTGAACCTTGCCAATAGGCTCTATGCACAGCAGCCAAATTATCACTTCCTTCACAGGTGTTACCAATGATACTAATGTTCCATTTAGTGTAGCACAGTGGTTCTCAGATATTTCAATTTCCACGACCCCCATAACTCTGACAGTGTACCAATGGAACCAAATGAACCCTTACGGGTCCATTTGGTTCCATTTGTACACTCTCAGAGTTACACACCCGCATGGGGCCATTTGGAAACCCCTTAAGGAACCATGAGGGTCCCTGGACACAAATTTTAGACACACCCACTGGTGTAGCAGAGTGTTTCCAGTGAGTCAACATGCACAATATCAGCACCCTGACTCTGTTTGACCAGAATGGAGCAGAGCCTTCATTAGTATCATTGGTAACACCTGTGAATGTCTTCACTATAGAGCGTGCCAACGTGTCGTCACCACGGGGGGCGTGGCATTGGGCGTGGCATTGGGCAATGTTAAGTCAATCTGGTTTTTACCCCTCAAAGATGTCCGCTGATACCAAAAGACGCCCCGTTCAGGATTTTTGGCACGCTCTATATGGCTGCTGTGCATAGAGCCTATCGCCACATTGTAAGAACGCGGCAACACAAGTCCACTGCTGGTGTGAATTCAGTCAGTGTGAGAGTTTTCTCATCCCATTGGTAAATAATATGTTTCCTTTGCAAAAGAAAACCATACCGATGGTGACAGAGAAAGGCAGTAGAGGAGAGTAAAATCCTCAGTGTTAATTTAACCATTTGTAACTCAGAGTGTACAAATGACAAACTCTCAGAGTTAAATGACCACAGAGGATTTTACTGTGTGAAGACACACACACACACACACACACACACACACACACACACACACACACACACACACACACACACACACACACACACACACACACACACACACACACACACACACACACACACCTAAGAATGACATGCTATCTTCAACACACCCGTGAGAACTGTTTTAATAATACAGATAACACAACAACGCTAATTACCGCCACATTTTATTGATCCCTGTGATGCGTGGAGGAGGCAATTACGAGATACAACTAATTAGCTAGGATAAACTCAGTCTCTGGTTAAGCTTCTTAGAATTCTAACATCAACAGCATAACCATTTTCTTTTTTAAAAATATGTTAATTAAACTTTTGTATAAAACAGATCACTTTACAGAAACGTGAGCAAACAAA
Source organism: Gymnoscopelus braueri (assembly GCF_963280865.1). Taxonomy (NCBI): domain Eukaryota; kingdom Metazoa; phylum Chordata; class Actinopteri; order Myctophiformes; family Myctophidae; genus Gymnoscopelus; species Gymnoscopelus braueri. The sequence goes on from NC_137613.1 coordinate 43,455,696, forward strand.
AAAGACAGCCAAAAGAAGGTAAAACATAACAAGGAAGATTAGAAAAGTGGGCAATGAGAAACGCTGACCCTATGTGACCAGACACGGCAATTAAATGGCACTTTTGCTTTTCCATTCCACTGAGAATGATGATCAGGGCCCCAAAATATATTTCTCCTGAGAAATACGGCTTCAATGTTTTGACAAGGATTTTCACACTTTCTCGGCTCAAGATATCTTTGGAAAATCATTTACTTTGAGTTCATGTAGTTAGTTAATACTTAGTCAACAAATGAGTGAACAAGAATCCTTAATCAGGCTGACACTTTACAACGTGAACAGCTGCTCTCCCTCTCTTGTTTTAGAACAAGAACAGTAATCAAATGTAACAAAGGATGTTTTGTCTTGAGTAATGACTACCCCGAGCCCTGTCCCAGAACTCATTGCATGTGAATAGGTGGAACACTGAACTGATGCTGGGGGAAAATCGCCCTTTTGTGCGTGGAGAAAGACAGGAATTTAAGTGGCTGGCCGAAGTGACAATGGGGGAGGGAGACTCACTCAAGCAATCCGTCACTTGTCTACTTTCACCACGCTGGCACACATTACATCACATAATTATGTACAACTAAACTTGTGACATAGTTAAAGACACGCTTCACTTCCTGCACATGTTTGTTTGATGTCTGTTTGTTTTTGCCCCTGTCCGTGCGTCCATCTGCCTGACTCTCTCTGTGTCTGTCTGTCTGTCTGTCTGTCTGTCTGTCTGTGTCTGTGTGTCTGTGTGTGTGTGTGTGTGTGTGTGTGTGGCATCAAACATTGCATGCTCCCCATATTGGCCACACGCATTTCCGCCGAATTAGATTTTCTTCAAAACACACTTTTTGCTTTTCCTACAGATGTTGTCTCATACTCACACAAATCGGTACACATCATCTCTGGAGTCATGTGATAAACATGTATCATTCAGATTATTCATATTCCATGCTTCCAAAGTATCCCAAATTTGGGTTCCATATTATTGAGGGGCCAAGAGTGAATAAGAAACAAAGATCTTGTGAGTTATAAGACAATGAAAGTCCAACAGGGTTCTGATATTCCCTACTGTTTGCCTGTAATTGGCTTCAAAATGTGTGGGGGGGCATATTACTTAGAAAAAGTGGCATATATTATTATTACAGTTGTTTCCAGTACTTAGTAGTTTATCATGTTCTGTCCCAGTTATTATAACCTAACCACCATTCATGACGTTGAAAGGTGCAGTCACATGAGCTAAAGGTTCTTTGTCGTGCGTTGCATCGCGCACCAAAAACAGCTCATCTACAAGCTCACGATAATGTCGTGCTGCGACGCATTGTGAGCTTGTAGATCGACTTGTTGATCGGCATACAACTAAAGCACAGATGAAAACACCTAGGGTACGCGTATATACGTGCAAAACATACATTAAAGACTGTATGTTGGGGCGGGGGGGTTGCATGTGTGAATTTGTACGCGTGTCCTACCTTTCCCGTGGCTGACCTCCACAGTCCAGGTGCAGTTGAGAGATGAAGGGTAGCTGTCAGGAAAGCCTGGACTCAGGATAGTTCCCCAGGGACCTCTGACATCTCCTCCACACAGGGCTGGAGGCACATACATGTATGTAGAGAGACAGAGACGCAAGACAGAGAGACAGAGGGTTAGAAAAACTAGTGTTAGCAAGAGAGAAAGAAAAATAAGATATACTGTACGTACACATACAGACAAAAACAATCCCACATTTGGACATGCCCGACGTCAGCACAAATCGGCAGTGGTGGAAAAAGTACTCAAATGTTTTATTAATGTATTTTTTAAGTAAAAGTATCAATACTGCAATGTAGAAATACTCTGTTACAAGTCAAAGTCCGGAATTCAAAATGTAAAAAGTATTGGCATAAAAATGTACTTAAAGTACCAAAAGCAAAAGTGCTCATTATGCAGAATGTCCCATTACAAGTTTTCAAATGTATAAAAATCTTTAGAAAATAGCAGATCTACAAGCTCACAATGCGTCACATCGTGACGCATTGTGAGCTTGTAGATCAGCTATTTTCAAATGGCCGAAATGTATTTAGAGCTGAAGTAGTTAATGTATGTTTTGTAACTCAAAATCTACAAAGTAACTAGTAACTAAAGTTTTAAAATAATTGTAGTGGAGTAAAAGTACAACATTTGCCTCTAAGATGTGAACAATTTACTTAAGTACAGTACTTGAGTACATGTACTTAGTTACTTTCCACCACTGAAAATCGTCATGTAACATACCCACATATTGAGACACCCATGGGTGTGTCTTCCACCAGCCCATTATTGTGGTTAGCGATGGGGAGATGGAGAGGGCCTATTTCACCCATGCAATAAACTGTCAGGCAATAACCGCACAAAACTGAGAATGTGGCGCTCACAAGGAGCATATCTTTGCTGTTGGTCGAAAACCTTGTACAGCATGTCCAGTTACTTTGTTATCAGGAAATTAAAAAAAAGTAGTTATTTTATTTAGTCACAAGCTCTTGTTAATAATTTCTTAGTATTGTTAGGGATTCTTGTAATCATACTGTACATGATCTATAGGCTAGGATAACGATGAAGCAGGAACAAGATGACCTGAAGCGAAAAGAAGAGGAGGAGAAAAAGGAAGGAGGAACAAGACACTGACGCCGATGCTGACGCAGAGGCCGAAGAGGGTGAGGTGGAAGAAGATGAGGAGGAGGAAGACGAAGAGGAGGAGCCTGCAGAAACTGGAGAAGAAGATGATGCTAAGCTTCTAAGATTATTGTATCAATAAGTGACCTGAATCAGAGGAGACTGGGGCAGTGAAGCTGACCTCTCACCCACTCACCCAGAGTCACCAGCTACGGATGGTGACACAAATAGCAGACCACAAGACCCTCTGCGGCAATGATGACAATCATGTCAGAAGAAACTGACCACTGACAGGACAGTGAGGAAGGTCAGGGCTAAAAGGAGATCAACTGATAAAGGACATGCCAAGGGGATCTTCTATGTACTGCTATTGCATGGCAATCTAATAAATTGATACATCTTACCAATGCAGTCGTCGTCTGTCGTAACGTGATAAATACTCGACAGTATATTTATCAAATCCATAAATACTTTCGCATGACACTGTCCTACGACAAAGTATAAAATAGGGCATTCATTTATGAAAACAAAACACAAAAACATGAAATATGAAGATACAAGGTTTCTGTCCAACAGCGACAATATGGTCTGTGCAATTGGCTGAGCCACCAGATACACCTAGACTTGGATTTTTCAAGGCTCACCTCTGTCGGCTTTGGTCAAAGACTAACGGCACCATCTGTCCTCTACTATTGTCTTCGTCTTCCTTAGCTTTATGGAACTATATTATATCTCGACAAAGAACAGGAACCTGGAACACCAACCGTCTTGTTAAAAAATGGCTTGACCTTTCACTCACTAGTGCACCAATGCATCCGCTGTTTGTAGAGTACCATGTTTCTTGAATTCCCCTGACTACTATCCTTTAGAAAAGTCTGCTGTCATTTTGGAGACATTCTGGGAAAGATGGGCTTTCCATTCAAGGTGTTCCAGACAGTGCAATAAAGAGCAAACTCTAAACTTTAAATTGACTGTTTAGAATCAACAAACAAAGTAGTTTAGACTCTAAAATCAGAAAAAACATCAAAGGTTTTTCTTGATGAACTGAGTACGCTATAGTTGAGTTTGATGGTAATGCAACTACTAGAAAGTAGCTTGTCCTCCAGTTGTCCTCTGAGAGCCTTTTGTTTAATGTGAACAAAGTTTTACTTCAAGTTTTGGAATTAGAGACCAATTAAGCCATAAGAGAATATTCAAACCACAACGGGCCTAGGAACTGGGCCTGGGGATCTCCCCTGAAGCTTCTATACATAATTCAACAGCTTTTTCCTTTCTTTTCTTTTTGTGCAGTCAAGTACCTGTGCTGAAACAAGAGCATTGGTTACCCATGCTGTGAAGGCACACTGCGGCTAGTTTTCTACATTATACCATGTGGTTAATTGCATTTAGCTGATGTCCCAAGTCTAAATGGGTCCTTGATTAGACAGTTAGAATGAAGACCAGCAGTACTTTGGTATTCCCCAGGAGCCCAAGTTAAGAATCAGTACGTATGGGTGCCACAGTCATAAAGTTGAGACCAGGCCCCCAGCAAAATATGGGCAAAAATCTGTTGTAATTATGTACTCGAATATGCATAAGGCTTGCATGTAATGCTAGGTGGCTCTCTAATGTCTCTTGTAATTGGTCCCTGTTACCGACTGTAAGAGAGACCAATTACAAGATGCTTGAACTTTTAAAGTCATTATTACTTTTTTATTCTTTAAAGTAATAAGTTCCCTTAAGGTTAAATCAAGCACTGGGTCAAGGATAAAAAATCAAAAATCTCTCAAACTTTTATAAAGTGTTTTTTTTTTGTGCATTGTCTCAAAGCTGATAATGCTTTGTGATAAGCTCAATTGCCTTGTTTTTCGTGATCCAGCAAAATGACAGAGTACGGTCAGATTAATTTTATTGCCGATTCATGCCCTCGTACACGCACACACACGCAACCACACAACACATAAAGCAGGCAATCAATTATTAAGAGCACCGTTTCTCTGCCAGGAAGAGAACGCCTTTTAATACCCAACGCTGATCTTTTGTCGGAAATCTGAAGGACCAAATTCATCTACGGCTGATCTCTCTCTGTATGCCTCTCTCGATCTCTCTCTTTCTATTTCTCTCGCTCTCGCTCTCTCCCTTTCTCTGCCGTGTGCTGAATGAGCACGCGTACATGGGGGGGATTCAGGTTATAATAAAATAGGCAACAAAGATACGGTGGCTTTTTTACTTTTCCAACCGCCTTGCCGAGAGGAAGCCACCGCTCCGACTGGCGACTGAACTGAATTCAAAATGTCCCTAACAAGAGAAGGGGGGAAACGAGCTGACAAACGCATCCTCATCTCCACACCTACTACTTATCCCCTCGTCCGGTTCCACTTCTCCTCCTCTTTCTTTCCCTCCTTTCCTGTGTGTGCGTGTGCGTGTGTGTGTGTGTGTGTGTGTGTGTGTGTGTGTGTGTGTGTGTGTGTGCGTGTGTGTGTGTGTGTGTGTCTCTCTCTGGTCCTCCCTGATCATGTCCTGATTGGAAAGGGAGAGGGAGGGAGGGGGTGGAGGGCAAGGAAAGGGGAAAGAGGAGTGTGAGAGAGAGGGGAAGTGACATGGGCTTCTCCATCCCAGTGCCCACTCACCCATACACACTTGCACGCACGCACCCACACACACACACACACTCGCACTCTGTGGCCCTGTGTGTGATTTGATTGTGGTTAGGACAGAGCGGAGGTGACAGCCAGCACTGGCCCTCGACGCGCCCACTGCAGACCTCCCTGTTTTTATGCTTCACAGAGGAGGGGAGGTGACAGGAGGTGCACTGGTACGCACACACGCACACGCACACACACACACGAGCGCACGCACGCAAGCAAGCAACACAGACATATAGGAATATGTGCACACCAGGCACACAAGTTTAGGCGCGAATGGGTACGAGCGTGCGTGCGCACCCACACACAAAGTCTTTCTCTCTCACACACGCACACACACACACACACACACACACACACACACACACACACACACACACACACACACACACACACACACACACACACACACACACACACACACACACACACACACACACACACACACACACACACACACACACACACACACACACACTTGCAGCCAGGCAGGCAGGCACACACACAGACAGATCTCTAATCTTCTTTTCAAATCAACTCCTGTCAGCTATAGCAGCCTTCACTGCAAATAGCTCGGCACTCTGTGTGTGTGTGTGTGTGTGTGTGTGTGTGTGTGTGTGTGTGTGTGTGTGTGTGTGTGTGTGTGTGTGTGTGTGTGTGTGTGTGTGTGTGTGTGTGTGTGCGCGCGTGTGTGGGTGTGCGCGCGTGTGTGCACTAGTGGTTTGCTCTCTGTAGCAAGATGCCCGGTGACGATCAGTGACTGCCTCAGCGATTCTTTTCACACAGCGAAAGAGGTTCTTTTTATATAGCGCTGGAAATCCACATCAAATGTATACGTACGCACACACTGAACAGATGACAGGTGCAGTCTAACATCCCGAGCAGTTCTCACGTTGCCCTGCTTTGCTTCCGCTTTATTGTTCTTGGCATTCAATGTGTTTCTGATCTGAAGTGTATATACGCACACAGCGTATGTTATATCTACTGTATCTATATCTATATCTACAGTACTCTATGAAGTCAAGTTGTGGCAGGTGGGTTGGCGGGCGGGCAGGCGGGTGGGCGGTGTCTGTGGTGGGCGCACAGATACTGTATGCCCATGTATGGACTGGATGACACCAGTGGTGGAAAAAGTACTCCCAAAAGTACTCCCATCTTTTACTTACTAAAAGTATCAATACTGCAGTGTAGAAATACTCTGTCACAAGTAAAAGTCCGGTTATCAAAATTGACTTGAGTAAAAATACAAAAGTATTGGCAGTATTGGCAGTACCACAAGTAAAAGTACTCATTGTGCAGAATGTCCCATTTCACAAGTTCATAATGCATAAAAATCATTTGAAAATAGCAGATCTACAAGCTCACAATGCGTCGCGATGCGACGCATTGCTTGTAGATCTGCAATTTTCAAATGGCCGAACTATATATAGGGCTGAGGTGGTTAATGTATGTTTTGTGATAATAATCTAAATCTGCAAAGTAACTAGTAACTTAAGCTGTCAAATAATTGTAGTGGAGTAAAAGTACAATATTTGCCTCTGAGATGTAGTGGAGCAGAGGTAAAAATATTGAAAATGGGAAATACTCCAGTAAAGTAAAAAAAAATCCTCAAAAGTGTACTTAAGTACAGTATTTGAGTAAATGCACTTAGTTACTTTACATCACTGGATGACACCAACTACCACCAACACTGCAACACCACCACCAACCAAGAGTACGATGTTGGCTAATCCGTACTTTTCCATTGCATCGAATCGCATCCTATGGACTGGATGACAAAGAGCCTAATTCAGCCACACAATTAGCCGGCCAATGGTGGGTACCGGAAGCTGAACACTCTGATCATCGAAGTATGCTTTATCAGTGTAATAACCCCAGCAATGCCAGGCAAGCTGTTAATGTGGTACTTTGTGCCACATGTTATGCTTGGTACCCAAGCTGACGGCACCAGTAGGATACCATTGTACAGCATGTATAAAAAGTTCATTTTGGCGGGTGGGAGGGTGGTGTCTGTGGGCAGGCGAGCAGGTATGGACTGAACATGGGAGGGAGAGAGAGAGAGAGAGAGAGAGAGAGAGAGAGAGAGAGAGAGAGAGACTATTTCATCCACACAATTATATATACACACACACACACACACACGCACACGCACACGCACACACACTCGCGCACACACATTCCAGTTGACTTCAGCTGTCTTGCACAGTGGCAGTTAATCTCGGCAGGCACACAACGGATGTTATTTATTTATGTATTCTTTATTATATTTCGTTGATTGAGACAGATGGGAGGAGAGCTGTGGGGGAGACATTGTAGCAGGTTTCAAACCTATAGGGCTGCTGCCGGGATACGCACGCTTTCAAAGCACAACGACTGTCTCAACCGCTGCACCAGTGACAAGCTGTATTTTGCCGTTTCGCTTTTTGTGTCCAAGGCACAACAATGCATGGGCAAGATACAATCTTAACGTACACCTATATTAATAACAAATAGTCAAACTATGAGTTCACAATGCAATGCATTGTGAGCTTGTAGATATGCCATGTTCGCACGTTTTTTTCTAATAATAATAATAATAATAATAATAATAATCATAATACATTTGAATAATTTTCACCTACCTTACAATGACATGTCTAAAATAGGGACATAGGTTGGAAGTGGTATAATCTTTCTTTTTTAGGGTATAGCATTTGCCTCAAATGAATAAATGAATAAAAATGTCCCTTTCATAATCTGCATAGTTGTAAATATTGCAATAATTATGCGTAGTTGTCACAAAATCCCACGGCACACTTGTCTCACGGTACAGCAGTGTGCAGTTTTACAGTACATGGCGTTCCGTGAGTTGAAGTCACGTACCATCACATGTGGGCAAAGGATGGCTCCACCAATGGTTCTTCTCACAGACCAGCGGCTCCTCGTGGCTGAGCCTGTAGCCAGAGTCACACCCAAACGACACCGTGGAGCCGATGGAGAAGTCCTGCCCGTACCGAATACCGTTGACCGGGATGCCCGGGTCCAAGCAAGAGTAGCTGTCCACTGTAACGCCTTGGTCAGAAAAGAAAGCCCTCTCAGATGTCTTAATGCTACAGGATCATGCAATTCAACACATGCTTACAAGGACACAGATAGGGACGGCCTCTGCTTTTATATCCCCCCCTCACTGGTAGGGATATGGTTTATCCCTGCTGCTTCTTATCAGACTGAATACAATACATGTATTTCCTTTTGGGAAATGTAGACTGTCTGAGCTATTTGATATTTATATTTGATTGCTATAATTTAACAATTTCATAACAAAAATTACCACATGCATGGTATGGTTCGATTGATAGCTGATTGACTGTTTATTAACCACTTTAACCCCAGTATATGCTTATTCTGGGGGGAACATTTGTAAAAAAAAATAGCAGATCTACAAGCTCAAAACACCTCGTGTTTTGAGCTTGTAGATCGGTCATTTTTGGCAAAGAGATTTGGTGCAGATGTATGAAAGCAGTCCAGGCAGTTTTTTTCACTAGACTAGAGGGTTTAAGTGGTTAAATTTAAGAAAGGACCGTTGATGTGCATACGGTATAAAGTTATATTTTTTACTTACTTTCATATAATATCTTGAAGCCAGCATTTGAGCGACTGTTGTCAGTGGTAAAGAGCAGATACAGGAAGTTGGTACTGCTGAACAGGAACTGCGGCACCTGGGATCCATTGAAGGAGCCACTCAGAGGAGACAGGAGGTTGGGCCCATCGTGGACCTCCAGGAAGTCATAACCCAACTCTGTATGGAACCTATAAGTGTGTATAATAAAGTAATACAGTGAGGTACTTTGCTTTTGTTTTCTATAGCTACAATGCCACAGAATCAAATTGACAGTTTTTGAGCCTGCATGAAATGCACTTTGAAATGAAGTATCTAGCACCAGTTTGAAGCTCCAAGAAACCTTGAAGCTCCAAGCACTAAATGCTGAATTTTATGAAACATTTTATCAAATTTCAGTGTCAGTGATCCCATGTCTTTCGTCTGCTTTTAACTGCTTTTTGGCTAGACTGCAACAGCGGGGCCAGCCCTAAACGCAAATGTCTCTGACTGACTGAGTCACTGAGTAATGACGTTACACCACTGGTCAGCCGGTTGGCCCATCAATGAATTAATCGCAGAGCAATCGTCTAGACTCTAGACTATTCTAATAACCGGGGCTGGTGCTACTTGTCTTGTCTTGTACGGCCATGGCCAAGTACATATCAGGGCCATGGCCATGGTCAAGTATACATGTCAGGACATGACAGTACGTAATCTGTGCCAAACAGTAAAATAATTTCTGAGCACAAGAAAAAGATTGCACCCTACCGCAATCTATTCAATCCAAAGTAAAACAGAATTTGTTTCAAGTAATTCAAACTTTTTGGTAATCAGAATCCTCCATTATAACCCCCAAAGCCCCATGCCTTTTCATAATCGCAATAATCCGAAAACAATTATTGCCATCAGTTTGGATAGTTGTAATTGCATATTGCCGCTTAACAGCACACGCCCAAGAGAGAGGGAGATAGAAAGAAGCACGTACGTGTGTGCGTGCGTGCGTGCGTGCATGTGTGTGTGTGTGTGAGAGAGAGAAACAGACACAGACAGACAGACAGAGTCAGAGAGATACTGTAAGAATATTTTTTTAAGAACGTCTCATAGAGATGGAGAAGGCAAATTATATATCTATCACATTTTGTGAATTCATAATCGCAGATCCACTGTCAGGTTCTGACGTCATTGCCTATAGTCACCGCCCAGAGAGTGCATACTGGGTAGAATAGAAAATAAGCAGTTGTCAGTCGTGTCAAATTGAGCACCCGGGATCATTCACGGGAACCGCTGCTCTGGGTCCTGCTAACTGCTTTCATTGCCCATTCACAGCTCTCACAGAGTCTTTTTAATAACCATAAACCAAATCCTAACTGTCACTCCAACCACAGTCCCAACCGTGCTCCAACCACATACTTGTCAAAGGTGATCTTGATGGACCGCCCAGGCTCTGCTTCAATCACCCATTCACAGCTCAGAGAGTCTTTGTAGTAACCAGGCCAACCAGGGGACAAAATCACTCCAGTGGGGGCTGAATAGTGGCCTCCACATGGGGCTATAGAGAGAAAGAGAGACAGGATTCAGAGTTATGTTCTTTTCGTTTCTGTTTTTCTGTTCTAAGACCTTCTGTTGGAATATTCTGCATCCGGGAGCTGATCACAGGGCCAAGACCATTAGAAACAATGGGCAATTTGGAATCTTCAACCCGTCAACACTTGCACACCTCTTGGCTGTGGGAGGAAACCATAGCATGCAGAATAATCCCAAGAAAAAAGGGCCAGGGATTGAATCCAGGACTTTCTTGCTGTGCACTGTTGATTTTGTCGACTAAAACTATGACGAAAAAGGTTTGTCGACTACCTTTTTTCACTGACGAAAAGGAAATAAAAACTAAGCTATGATGACTAAAACTAAGACTAAATATATTAACAATTTCGCCAAACAAATAAAAACTAGACTCTAATGTTAGAGAGGGACGAGTGGAGAAGAGATAGATAGTAGAACTAAGACAAGTCATTTTATGTTTGGTTGTACTCGGGTGTTGCGCTCTGAAAATAGCAGATCTACAAGCTCACACGCTGCGACGCGTTGTGAGCTTGTAGATCGGCTATTTTCAGCATGCAACCAAGTGTAAAATCAGCCATTACGACACCATCAAAGCCTGCCAAAAAACCTTTTTGTCGACTAAATCAACTGTAGATTTAGTCGACTAAAATCTTATATTAGACTAGACTAAAAGTAGGTGACTAAAATATGACATGATGTAAAAAAAAATGCTGTCAAAATCAACACTGTTGCTGTGACCGTATTAATCACTGACCTACTGTGCAACCTTAGTATCTCAGGGAAATGTACATTATAATGTTACAATTTCTGGTATTGGAAATGAATCAAAGGTTTTACCTTCACATAAGGGGATAGGTCCACTCCACATGACCTTTCCTTTGTCCAGCTGACAGGTGATGGTCTCAGAGCCTTGGGTTTTTATGAAGCCGTCCTCACAGACCACAGATATGGAGCTGCCCAGTTGGAAGCTGTCGCCAAAGCGCCGGGCGTTGATGGGAATGCCAGGGTCTGGACACTCGTTATGTCCGAATGCTGCGTCAAAACAAAGACAGAGAGTTTCACATTTTCTGATTCTGATTCAGAGAGAGGGAGAGAGAGAGAGAGAGAAAGAGAGAGAGAGAGAGAGAGAGAGAGAGAGAGAGAGAGAGAGAGAGAGAGAGAGAGAGAGAGACAGTGGTGGAAGAAGTACTCAGATATTTTACTTAAGTAAAAGTATCAATACTGCAATGTAGAAATACTCCGTTACAGGTAAAAGTTCGGAATTCAAAATGTTACTTGAGTAAAAGTACAAAAGTATTGGCATCAAAATATACTTAAAGTACCAAAAGTAAAAGTACTAAAATGTTTGGAAAAAGCAGATCTACAAGCTCACAACGCGTCGCATCGCGTTGTGAGCTTGTAGATTCATAGGCTATTTTCAAATAGCCTATGAATAAAACAGGGCTAAAATGGTTAATGTATGTTTTATAATATAATAATTTATATCTGCGAAGTAACTAGTAACTAAAGTTTTCAATTAATTGTAGTGGAGTAAAAGTACAATATTTGCCTCCGAGATGTAGTGGAGTAGAAGTAAAAGTATTGAACATTGGAAATACTCCATTAAAGTAAAAGTACCTCAAAATTGTACTTAAGTACAGTACTTGAGTAAATGTTACTTAGTTACTTTACACCACTGGAGAGAGAGAGAGAGAGAGAGAGAGAGAGAGAGAGAGAGAGAGAGAGAGAGAGAGAGAGAGAGAGAGAGAGAGAGAGAGAGGTGTTATCAGGAAACGTCTGAAGAGGAAATGACTGGGCACTCATAGAGATGGAGATGGCAAATGATATGATACGATCCGACTCGGGACTTTCCACTAGTTAATATGCCATACTGTGATCCCATGCAAATATTGTATCAGGGTATACGGTTGCAATTGTAATTTCTAAGCAATTTTCGGAGATTGGATCATAAAGATGTGATGTTATGAGCCCACATCTCTGGGCGCTGTAAAAATGTCCCCCCGTGACTTCCCTGCGATCTCGTGTCACACAGTTTGTGATCTGGCGATGGATTTGTGTCTCAGTGGTTCTGACATCTAGACCTTACAGACTGCAGACACAGTGCTGCTAGTTCTCATTCTAGCCGTAATGAGGGACCTGTTTAAAGCTGGGACACCAGGTGAATGCAATTAAATATCCAGACGAACAGAACAAATAAAATAAAATAGCTGCACAGTACAAATATTAAGTCTGTCCAACTCATGGGAAATCTAACTCCAGACTGTCTGTGCTGTGGTCTAATTGGGCGGTACAAAATAATAACAATGATAATAATTAAGAAGAAAAGAAAAAAGTATATTACACAGTCAAATCTTCCTCTTTCTATATTTTATGGTTAATATTTTTACTTGGCATTTTAGACTTGCAAAACACCAGGAACAACACCAAGAAAAGCAATATCACAAAAACAACAGCAGCTGAACGTGTCCACCGGCACAGACATGAAGATAATACGATAATACAAACAAAAAGGAAGGGGGAGAGCAAAAGAGAGATGATTGTAAAGTTATCTGGATGAGCCTTTGCTAAATGCCTAAATTGCTAATCATAATTGAAGAGAGAGAGAGAGAGAGAGAGAGAGACAGACAGACAGACAGACAGACAGACAGACAGACAGACAGACAGACAGACAGACAGACAGACAGACAGACAGACAGACAGACAGACAGACAAACAGATGGAACAACATAAAACTAATAGTAAGCTGCTATTAAGAGCTAGTTCCTGAGAGCTGGGCATAGACCTTAGTCAGGACCCCTGGAGTAGGCTTCCCACCTCTCCCATTTCAGCAGATAAACGGTCCACTAAAGAAGTGTGAAGGACAGTCCCGGGCCAAGGTGAATGAACCAGACCTTCACAGAGCAGTTGGGGTCCTCCACTTGCACGTGAGGAGTCTGTACCCCAACATGAAGGCTGTTTGACCCCACTCTGTGTCAGAGGCAGTGGTGGAAAAGGTACTCAAATGTTTTACTTAAGTAAAAGTATCAATACTGCAATACTCACAACGCGTCGCATCGCGACGCGTTGTGAGCTTGTAGATCGGCTATTTTCAAATAGCCTAGGAATAAAATAGGGCTAAAGTGGTTAATGGATGTTTTATAATGTAATGATTTATATCTGCAAAGTAACTAGTACCTAAAGTTTTCAAATAATTGTAGTGGAGTAAAAGTACAATATTTGCCTCTGAGATGTAGTGGAGTAGAAGTAAAAGTAGAGAGAATTGGAAATGCTCCACTAAAGTAAAAGTACCTCAAAATTGTACTTAAGTACAGTACTTGAGTAAAAGTACTTACTACTTAGTTACTTTACACCACTGGTCAGAGGCTATTAGATCTCTGAGGAGAGAAGGGTCCCCCAGAACGCACAAGCCAGGGGAAAGGGGATTTCACGCACGGAATACGCTCAACATGATCATGAATTTCCCCCTAGAAGTCACATTAAGTTAGGGCAGTCCCGGGGCATTTCCAGCCCTCGGGGCGATCTCTTAGCGTAGCCTTATGTCATTTTGAAGGGGTCCAGTAGACTCCGTTTAAAATTAATTAGAATTGATTAAATGCCAAATTTTAAGTTCTCTAGACGACATCTTAAAATGTCTTTGAAGCTGGCTCCATTCTCCGTCCGTGAACTCCCCAGTTGGCCTCCCACACCATTCTGAGGACCATTTTTACATTGTTGGTGTAAGTAAATAAAGAGAGATTAATGATATTATGGCCAAAGGCAGCTGCAAAGACAGACAAGCGCACACACACACACACACACACACACACACACACACACACACACACACACACACACACACACACACACACACACACACACACACACACACACACACACACACACACACACACACACACACACACACACACAACCAACACACACTACTGCAGACAGAGACAAATACCAAACAACACACATATAGAGACATATACCAAACAACACACAGATAGAGACATATACCAAACAACACACAGATAGAGACATACCAAACAACACACAGATAGAGACATACCAAACAACACACAGATAGAGACATATACCAAACAACACACAGATAGAGACATATACCAAACAACACACAGATAGAGACATACCAAACAACACACAGATAGAGACATACCAAACAACACACAGATAGAGACATACCAAACAACACACAGATAGAGACATATACCAAACAACACACAGATAGAGACATATACCAACCAACACACAGACACTGCAGCAGACAGAGAGACAGATACCGACAAACACACAGACAGAGAGACAGATACCGACAAACACACAGACAGAGAGACAAATACCGACCACAGACAGGGAGGCAGACACCAGCCAACATGCAGACACTGCAGACAGACACAAGCACGCACATTGACCAGTCCCCCCACCCCCCATGGGAAAGCAGTGATGGATTTGTCTGACATTTACTGATGTGTCCTTTACCTAACATTAACACTAAATTAGAAACTAAATGCATGTGTGCGTGTGTGCGTGTGTGCGTGCGTGCGTGTGTGCGTGCGTGCGTGCGTGCGTGCGTGCGTGTGTGCACGCGTCCACTGGACTATAGAGAAATCCATTATGTTTTGCAGAACTTTAATGTCACCATGTTCATTAATTCAAAAAGCAACAGCAGACACAGGCAACAGTAGACAGTAACAGTACATTAACCTCAAGCCACAATCGACGGTTATGTCTTCGCGGCTCCCAGACAGATTAAAGACACCACTTGTTGCGTGCAGTCGTGCACATAGTTCCTTGTAAAGAAGTAGTAGCGACTAGTGTAGCCACCGCTTGCCAACTTTAACTACATGAGTTTTCATCATGTTTCCGTCAAAGTGTTTTAATGCGAACTATGATGTATTGCGTTGGAAAAAACTGCATGGCAACATCACATTTGTGTTAAAAAAAGTGTCAGCATCGCAAATGTTTTTTTGACATCAAAGGACCAGACGCCATAAAAAGTGATGAAAACGCTTTTGTCTAATGAATATTGACATAGCAACTTTTCCTGCTGTCATCTTGACTGGCAGTAAACACACTGCCAATGTGTGTATTAAATACGCTCGACATTCACACAGTCCATGTATTCACATAAATCCCACTGAAGGAGATGTAAACAAGGTACAGAATTTGCAGCATGGGCAGTAAATTGCACTTAGAAGTTGCTTGACTTGGATGGAAACGCTGTCATTGTGCTTTTTTTTGGTCTTGTCTCGTGGTGTTATTTGGAGAGTTTCTTCTCTCTTCTGGTGGTCTGTTTGACTCCCCAGGTGTCCCTAATTAATCACATGCCTGTTTGCACCTGTGGCAGATCTATAAAACGGCCTCCGGGAGCCCGATGAAAGACTCGCCACGCTGCCACTAGCTTCCCCAATTCCTTGGTTCCTTCCAAGGTGCCTCCTGTTGTTTCCTTTGATGGGGGTTGACAGTGATGCTCCGTCTTTCTTTCTGGAGAAGGAGGCACCAGGCATCCCAATTTGAGGGAGTTTTTATTTTTTCTTTGTCTTCTTTGTTGTAGTTTTGGTGGCAGAATCCCGGGATCCCAGGCACTTCCTCTTGCCTTTTTTGTTTTGTTTGGATGGATGACTCTGTTGGATTGTGTTTTTCAAAAATAAACACTCTTTAATTGCTGTTGCTTCCTTACATGTTGACGACCTCATGTGTGTTTATTGAGGATGTAACACCGGCCACATTGTCCATAACGAGGCATGGAGACAAAAGTTATATCCTGAAAAGCATATTACGGGTGACTATTGAGGTTGACAGTTATATGATGGACTTAAAGAAAGAAAAAGTTAAAGAAATAGTTGTTTTATGAAAATATGGTCAACAAGAGGTTCAGTCAACATCTAGAGTTCGGGCCGCAATGTGGCCCTCACACCTACGTTGCACCTCTGATCCGACCGATACGCCCATATATGGAGATCTCGGTATCTATCGGTCCTTGTCCCATGGGCATGCCCCCTTTTGTGCCCATATATGGAGCTGACTGAATGTTTGCGCTTGACGCCATGACGACACATTGAGGTTAGACAACATACACTCCATATTTGGGCGTGGCTGCATTGGGAACTCCTTATATGGTTACGGCTGAGTCATAGTGACATGAATGTGTGATGACGTGACAGACAGACAGACAGACAGACAGACAGACAGACAGACAGACAGACAGACAGACAGATAACATACTGCTGTAAGTGATGTTGAATCCTCTCCCCGACATGGAGTGGTCGGCCTGGAACTCCAGCCTCAGAGTGTTGGTGTTGGAGGTCAGGTGGGACGGGCTCTCCGCTCCGGAGAAGCGGCCGAGGACGGGCGCGTCGTTCGCCTCGCCGTCCTTCACCGTCAGCGAGTCGTACGGCGCCTCCAGGTCGAAGTCGTTGAACGCCAGGTGGATCCTGGAGCCGGGCTCCGACTGGATGAGCCACACGCAGTTCATGTTGTTCCCGTAGCCCTCGGGGTAGTCCGGAGAGAGGACGGTGCCGACGGGGGCCGTGAAGTTGGACAGGCAAGGGACTACGCAGGGGGAGAGAGAGAGAGAAAGAGAGAGAGAGAGAGAGAGAGTAAGGAGAGGGATGAGAGTGAGCGAGTATTAGAGAGAGAGAGAGAGTATTTTCTGTTAAACCATACATTCCCTGCCAGAGGGTTTTTTTAATTTTACTTCCCCCAGTGCCAGTGTTAAATTTTTTTTTACACAGGAGCCGAGATACAGGATTTTAAAGTAATAAGTTAACCAAGGAGTGAATGGAGCTAGAAATCTTTGGATCGTGATATCTCTGGTTCTGTGTGGATAAATTAAAAAAAAAAAAAGACAAAAAAAAAAAAAAAAAAAAAAAAAATGTTAAGGCCTGAGATACGATTCTACAAATGTCTTCTAAATCCTAACTTTTTTTTTTTTTTTAAACTATGATGCTATAATATCAGTGGTGCTCAAACTTTTTCATGTCAATGACCCCAAAATTATACGTATTTGGCCGCGGACCCCCATCTCAAAATATTTTGTTCCAGGGACCCCCCAGAAGCAAAGATTTGAGTTAAAAATGTTCGATTTTTAACTCGATATTCAAAGATTTGCACACATTTTCACGATTTTGTTAAAAATAGCAGATCTACAAGCTCGCAGCGCGGCACTCGGTGTCGGGGTGTGAGCTTGTAAAACTGCTATTTTTGAACACCTAAAGTATGAAATAACGGTTAAAGTGGTTCAAATCTAAAATGACACAGGTTAAATATTCATCCCCATGGTCGGACATCATCATCACACATTACAGCAGTGAGCATCCCCTGTGGGCCCTAACAAACTCCCTACATGGTATCCATGGTGACAGGGTAGAATGTCAACATCAAAGCAGTGCAGACACTATCAATTATTATTATTAGATACATTTTGTTCCTTCTCTAGGGCCATATTCCCCACAAACATCACCCACAAAGTTGAAATCATCCAGTCTGAAAAATAGAAGATCTATAAGCTCATTGCTCAGTGTCATGTAGCAATGTGTTGTGAGCTTGTAGATCGGCTATTTTGGCTCATAGTTTTGTGGTGTAGAGGGAAAAAAGGATTAAAGAGGAATCTCTGAAGAAGATTTTGAATTAGAAAGGTTTACAGGGAACAGCATTTGTTGAGTTTGAGTGATTTTCCTTTTTGAAGAACCAATCCAGAATCTCTGTGTGCTACTCGCTCACGGAACATTTTTACCCGACCTGAATGGAATCCAAATTATGAAAAGGAATATACAGCCCTATGACATTAGGTGCAAATTGTTCCTTTTATCTTTTGTCTTCCAGCCAGAGGCACATGCCATTAGCAGTCTTTTCAACTGTGTTGTAGAGGATATATGAACCTGCTCATTAACACTGCCTAACATGAATCACTCGAGTGTTTCATTGTAAGTCAGCAATTTGAAATATATATTTTTTTCCCCTGAGTTGGTTCGCTCTTTGTTATGGAATTATTTGAACAGGCTAAGTGCTAAATGATAGAGGCGAGATGATCCGCTTTCAGCATGCTTGTGTAGTACACACGTCTGTGTACATCTACTACTTGCTAATACATGATAAACAGGTGCTGAGCAGTTGTCTCACCTCATCAATTATAATGTACATCTTTATGGCTGTCCTCGCTGACAGAAGAGGATGCATTCTAGAATCCTTAGTGTTCATTTAAGTTACAAATAAATACATTACCGTGTGTGTGCCGACATGAGAGCAAATCTGTTTACGTACTGGATCTCACGTGACCTATTTGCTGATTTATAGTGCAATTTGATATGATTAATTAGCGATACAGAGTCATTTTGTGATTACTTACATATGCAAATTGGAATGTTGGCAGACCACTGGTTATTGTCCTGACAGGAAATGGTCCTCTCTCCGATTAGCTCGAAGCCGAATTGGCACTCGAACCTCAGGATCCCTCCGTTGGAGAAGCTGTCTCCCTCCTTGACCCCGTAGAGGGGGATCCCCGGGTCGCCGCAGCTCTCTTTGTCGATTTCTGCAAAAAGGTAACAGAGACATTTGACATTTGGGTTATGCCCCGCAGGACATAAGCAAGTGACCCGTTTCTTTTGGATCTTGATCCGAGAGTTCAAGAACTGCTCAAGGGGAACCTCGGAGATCCCTCTGTAATAGGAGCGGAACATGGGTCACGACTGCTGTTAAATCCTGTGAGAAGCAGATAACTGTCTTTATTTCTAGCGGGAAGTAAAGGATGAGCGCCTTGCTGCATGCCAAAGATTAAAACATCTAATTAAATTTTATTCATATATTCAGGCGTGAAAAATTAAAACGAAAACTTTTTGATGTGTAATATGTCTATTGCTACTCTGGGGGTCTGAATAATATCTGGCGCGCCCATCGTTATATCAGC
Organism: Gymnoscopelus braueri; assembly: GCF_963280865.1. Lineage (NCBI taxonomy): Eukaryota > Metazoa > Chordata > Actinopteri > Myctophiformes > Myctophidae > Gymnoscopelus > Gymnoscopelus braueri. The sequence goes on from NC_137613.1 coordinate 43,475,011, forward strand.
ATGAGGTTGTTATACCGCAGAAACTTTATTTCATTAAACCACCATAATTGCACAGATTTTCTACTGGTCTGGCAATGGACATGTCTTCTAGTTCCAAAAACGGCCGAGCCAGCAAGCAAATATTATGCTACTTCCATAACTAACGTTGACAGTAGTTGGCCATCAGCAAATGTGGCCGGACAATATGTTTGTCAGTACAGCAAATGAGCTATAGCTGCCATTTCGTTATTCTTTAAAACATAGCAATGTTATTTTAAGTGTATATTGACAACTGGCAAGTTAGACATCAGGAATGTGGCAATAAATTGACCAAACTTAACTTCTCACTCTTCAGTACAAGTCCCAAACGTTTCCTTGCCACGGATCCCCACATAGCCATAGCATCTTAGCCTGGCTCCAGACCATAGACTCCGCCCCTAATAGCCTCTGTTTGTGCCCCTCCCTATCGCAAAATGCAATGTTTGACAATATTGACATGCCCAAAATATGTACGCCGGGTTAAAAGTCATCATACTAGCACAATAATATTTTGAATTGAATTTGAATCAAAATTATTATCGTTATAATTATTAAATATAGCTGCAAGCAGCGATTCGGGGGCCAAGGAATGCAACAGGAAATGTGAAAAATGCAATACATGCAACAAGCCAAATGAGCAATCTAAACAGCTGAGCAGAATGCTGAGGTAATGTGGATATCGTAATGTACCTCTGTATTGTGTTGCTTATATTGCAAATTGCAAACTCGTGTCAACATTTCAGTTATCACAACAAAATATATATATAAATGCACCATTTATGGGTGCCCTTCTACCACTGTAAGAAGTTAACTTTAAACTTAAATGATAATCATGGACACCTCAATCCATGGCCGGGGCCAGAAATCGAACCCTTGACCTTTGGACACACAGGCTGCCACACTACCAATTGAGCTAGAGCTTTGGCTACTCTGATGGTGTCTGTTGAGGAGCATAAACTCTTGCCTTATGCCCCTGTTTCACTAACTACTCTAGATCAGTGGTTCACAAACAATTTACCAATAGAGAAATTTGATGTCTCCTCGGAACCGAAACTAGTGAAAATAGCCGATCTACAAGCTCAGAACGTTACTATCCGAAAAGTTGTGAGCTTGTTTATCGGCTATTTTCACAAGGAAATAATGTCATACATTGAAAATAAATACCCTCAAAGTAGCATTTCATGTTATTTTTAAAAAGTGTGCATGCATTAATTAATACGGTCATGATTTGTGCGCGGCAATTTAAATGAAGCCTGCTTAAGGTAAGGCTTGAACCGGGGTGGCCTACAGACAGTGACGCTATCACCTGAACTACTGCTACACCCAAACTGTGGACAGATAAAAGGAACCTATGCAGCTAGGAAATTAACATTACCAGTCTGTTAAAAATGCAGTCATATGCCTGTTCAAAGTTTGTATTTTAAATTGATTGCTAAAGCGCCACCCTTTGGCCAATGGCTGTGAGTTTCGTGTCTTCGCCGTTTGGCATAGCCCTCTACCATATTGCCAAGTTTCGTAAAAAAAACAACTGCACAGTTAAGCCAGAACTGCAAAAAGTGGCAGAAGAAGAAGAATAAGTACAAAAACAAAAAGGCACCACGGCGCAACGTGCTTGACCCCCTAATAATAATGTATTTTCCTCTCCCTTCCAATTTGACCCCATACAGTGCCCCCTGGTGGCTACAGCACCCACTTTGGAAACCTGTGCATTAGTTGTGTTTAACTTTGACATCCAGAATGTATTGAGAGCATTATTGTGCATCGCTTTTATTGCCCACGCTGTGGTCCGGGACGGAGGGCAAGGCAAGGTTTGATGTGCTTCTTAATTTAGAACAGTGATCAAACTGTAATATCCCAGGTGTCTGGCGCATAAGTCAAACAAAATGAATAGTCCCTCTATAGCCAATCAGATGTGAGTATATTCCTCTATGCCACAGTAGATTGCTCTGTTGTAAAATATGTTGCTTTGTCGTGTTCCTTGCAGGGTTTTATGTACCCTGTCCACTGGAATACATCCTCTCCTCTCCTCTCCTCTCCTCTCCTCTCCGTATTATTTACAGGAGAGCTCCATAGCAGGAAGCAAAGGTGTGTGTGTTGTGTGTGTGTGTGTGTGTGTGTGTGTGTGTGTGTGTGTGTGTGTGTGTGTGTGTGTGTGTGTGTGTGTGTGTGTGTGTGTGTGTGTGTGTGTGTGCTTGTGCATGCATGGATACCTGAGTTTCAATGAGTGTGCACATGTGTTTAACCCATTGATACCTGGAACGCATCTGTGTCACTTTAGATGTCTTTTGGCTATTCAAAAATAGCAGATATACAAGCTCATAGCGCGGCACCGAGTGCCGCGCTACGAGCTTGTAGATCTGCTATTTTTGAAAAATCTTGAAAACATTTTTTTGTGATTTTTTTCAAAAAACTGTTAGGATTTAGAAAACATATTTAAGAATCGCTTCAGGTCTTAAAGGGTTAAGTGTGTGTGTGTGTGTGTGTGTGTGTGTGTGTGTGTGTGTGTGTGTGTGTGTGTGTGTGTGTGTGTGTGTGTGTGTGTGAGAGAGTTGGTGATGTATTGCATTAATTTCCATCATGACATCGTCTTTATGAGACCTACAGCCTCAACCAATCACAGCCTGAGTAACACACACACACACACACACACACACACACACACACACACACACACACACACACACACACACACACACACACACACACACACACACACACACACACACACACACACACACACACACAAAAATAATCAGACAACACCACACACACACATGCATGCACACACACACACCTAGCGGGAAAATGGAGAACAAATTGCCTTAGAGAGGGGACAGGCAAACTGTCTGTACATTCCTGTACTACACACACACACACACACACACACACACACACACACACACACACACACACACACACACACACACACACACACACACACACACACACACACACACACACACACACACACACACACACACACACACACACACACACAAATAGTGCTATTATGTGTGCCGCCAGGTTGACAGAAACACAAAAGAGATTATTTAGCTTAAAACAAGAACAAGAGTGAAAAAGCTGGGCCAGCAGCCCCTGGCAGCCATGGTGCTCAATCCACCCGACCTGATCCAGGGGGTCCATGCTTAGACCCCCACACATCTGTTGGCCTGTGGGTGGCGCTAAAGCAGTGGTTTCCAAACCTTTTCTGGATCAGGGCCTGCTTGTAAGTCTCTACAGCATTTACGGCCCACCCATCTATGACCACTTAACACAGCTTTTGTTTATTTTAATGATCAATCAGTCGATCGTGTTTTGGCTTGGATCAATGCAAATAACGTACTAGTACACTTTAAGTTCCAATGTATGGTATCCCAATGAAAATATTTTTTTTCAAGGTTTTACCATGACCATGACATGTTTTTATTTTATTATTATTATTGTTGTTATTTTAATATGAATGTAACTTGTAATATGTTATATTATCATAACAATCTCAGTGTTTTGGCAATTATTTGGGGGCCCAATTTCAATATCCTCACACCTAGCAGGAAAACTAACTCTGCATGCGTGTGTGTGTGTGTGTGTGTGTGTGTGTGTGTGTGTGTGTGTGTGTGTGTGTGTGTGTGTGTGTGTGTGTGTGCGCGTGCGTGTGCGTGTACGCTCATTTCATTCATGTGTGTGATTACAAACCGAGTTCCATTCCGTTCTGTCCTTTCATATTCACACAATATTCTCCATGGAGACACACACACACACACACACACACACACACACACACACACACACACACACACACACACACACACACACACACACACACACACACACACACACACACACACACACACACACACACACACACTAAATGGCCTAAATATGCTGTGATCTAAAGGGAATAAGATTGTAGGGTTTCTGAGGATAATGAGACAAAAAAAAAGCAGCGTCAGCTGTTTTTCATTTGCAACAGATACAGTGAATGAGCACTAACTGTACGCGTGTGGAATGTAGACGTATACATAATCACAATCACAGCTTTATTTGTCACAGGTGTAAAGAAGTGGGTGGAATTATAAATGTTTTGCGTGCACTCTCTATCATTTTGTAGTATTCCGTCCGTGAGAACATAAAGGACTGAGGTAGAATAACAATACATATACAGAATATATACATATAGCCAGGGTTGCATTGCTCATGGGACGGCCTCGCACGCAGGTGTGTATTTAGAAATAGCATCATATGCAGGTGTGTACATGTTCTTTTAGAAACACTAGCATCATATGCAGGCATGTACGTGTTATTTTAGAAACATTAGCATTACATGCAGGTGTGTACGTGTTCTTTTAGAAACATTAGCATCACATGCAGGTGTGTACGTGTTCTTTTAGAAACATTAGCATTACATGCAGGTGTGTACGTGTTCTTTTAGAAACACTAGCATCATATGCAGGCATGTACGTGTTCTTTTAGAAACATTAGCATTACATGCAGGTGTGTACGTGTTCTTTTAGAAACATTAGCATTACATGCAGGTGTGTACGTGTTCTTTTAGAAACATTAGCATTACATGCAGGTGTGTACGTGTTCTTTTAGAAACATTAGCATTACATGCAGGCGTGTACGTGTTCTTTTAGAAACATTAGCATCATATGCAGGTGTGTACGTGTTCTTTTAGAAACATTAGCATCATATGCAGGTGTGTATTTTTTGAAACATATGCAATGTGCTGCCATGAGGCCGGGTAATAGACAAGAAAAGCAACATGCATTACACATACTGTATAATACCCATCCACATAACACTTAATATCCCAATGAACACTACAGTCTGTGGAGCTTAACGGACCATACCACACACAGAATTATGTGTACTGTAATGCAAACATAAAAATGGCACTATTCATTAAAGTATACATCAGTTATGAGATGCTCAGTGGGGTGTCAATTACCATAACTTTCTGCAGTAGCTGAGTCACATAACTGTCTATGGAAGACACAGCTATCTGACCTTTGATGTTACAGTGATGTTATGATGATGTTTCTGATTGAAATGCGTCAGACACTGAGGAATTATGATGAACTATAATGGTGACCTCTGGCGGGGGAATGGCGGTGGCCCTAAAAATGATTGCTGGTGAAGGAGTGGTTCCGCACCGTAATATCCTCAGTGTTTATTTATCCAGTGGATAAATGAACAGTGACGATGTCACTGTGTTTACAGTCCTGGAGACTGTAAACACATCCTTCTAGCCCAGTGGTTCTGAAAAATGTTCATGTCAAGGACTGTGTTTCAAAATATTTCATATTCAGTCATTCATTAATATATTAATGCATTTGGCTGGTTGTCCCCATTGGGGATTCCCTTTGAGAACCACTGTTCTAGCCATTCTAGAACTAATGTTGCCCTTCAATGACCCTGCTGGTGGTTTAGCCCATTGACTATTTTTGACATTAGGCTACTAGCAGATCTACAAGCTCACAACGCGTCGCAATGCGACGTGTTGTGAGCTTGTAGATCGGCTGTTTTCATAGCCTAGGTATAAAATAGGGCTAAAGTGGTTAATGTATGTTTTATAATGTAATATATTTATATCTGCAAAGTAACTAGTAAATAAAGTTTTCAAATAATTGTAGTGGAGTAAAAGTACAATATTCGCCTCTGAGACATAGTGGAGTAGAAGTAAAAGTATAGACAATTGGAAATACTCCGGTAAAGTAAAAAATACCTCACATTTGTACTTAAGTACAGTACTTAAGTATATGTACTTAGTTACTTTACACCACTGCCTATAAGCCTATGTGAAGAGTGAAATACACAGTCTTCTGCTCATAATAATACAGGCATATCTACCGTAGTATGTCATTCTGTTGCAGCCTTGCACTACAACAGTATGTGAGATCTTGTTGTCCTCATTGACCATGGGTGTCAGAATTTACATGTATCCACACAGACTCCTCCATGTTTTCTGCATCTCTCGGCAACGCAAGTGTTTCTGCATCCCCGTCTTGTTTATACTGTAACTTCCACGTCTCACATCATCTTTAATTCATAAGTTACAACATCACTCTGAGAACCGCTTTCTCTTCATCTCTGCCGGAGAGCGGGAAAGGCACAGGAAAACATATAACGTTGCTGTCAGGCAGAAACCACACCATGTCCACATTTATACTTTTTTTAAATGTTTTTTTTCAGCTTGAAGATCTGCTATTTTAGAAAAATCTTGATCATTTGCGCAAATATTTGAATATATATATATTTTTAAAGGGAACATTTTTGACTCAAATCTTTGCTTCTGGGGGTCCCTGGAACACAATATTTTGAGATGAGGGTCCGCAGCCAAATACATATCTAAAGATGTTTTCCAAATCCTAACAGTATGTTGTAGTGGTAAGTGGTGCTCCAACTTTTCCATGTCAAGGACCACCCAAAATGATATGTATTTATCTATTCTGTGTCAGACAAAAGTAGCTGAAATAACTCTCAATGTGAGCTTGTAGATCTGCTATTTCAGCTATTTTTAAAATGTTTTAAAGTGAAAGTGAAAGAGGTTAAGTCTGTATGTGGGTTTTATAAATATTGAATCAATAAATAATTATATTGAATCGATAGGAACACAGGTTCCCCCCCCCGCCCTCTTTTTCCTGATAAGTAACAGTTTTGGACATAAATGCAGTGGTGGAAAAAGTTGTCAAATTCTTTACTTAAGTAAAAGTATCAATACTGCAATGTAGATATACTGTGTTACAAGTAGAAATCCCGTGTTCAAAATGTACTTGAGTAGAAGTACAAAAGTATCGGCATCAAAATATACTTAAAGGGATATTTCACTTTCAAAAAAACTTTTGGTCATTTTATCGTCTATTCAGGCTTTTGTGAGCCCCCCAGGCAGTTTATAAGTTGCTAGATTTAGTATTTAGATATTTGATATTCATTTTATCAGACACGCCCCCTTCCTATACAAACCCATTATAACTTCAAACTCCATTTTAACCCGTTAGATTCATCAAAAACACCCGTCCTTGGTTCTGCTGACTCACCCTGCCCTCCTAATACGTGAGGGGGCCGTGTTTTTTCTATTACTTTTTTCATTTATTTTATTTAATTTTTTTAATGTATTTCATTTTTTTCATTTTCCAAAAAAAATATAAAAAATAAATGAAAAAAGTTATCGAAAAAACATGTCCCCCTCGCGTATTAGGAGGGCAGGGTGAGTCAGCAGAGCCAAGGACGGTGTTTTTGATGAATCTAACGGGTTAAAAATGAAGTTTGAAGTTATAATGGGTTTGTATAGGAAGGGGGCGTGTCTGATAAAATGAATATCAAATATCTAAATAATGAATCAAGCAACTTATAAACTGTCTGGGGGGCTCACTAAAGCCTGAGTAGACGATAACATGAGCAAAAGTTTTTTTGAAAGTGAAATATCCCTTTAAAGTACCCAAAGTAAAAGTAGTCAAATTGTGCAGAATGTCCCATTTCACAAGTGTATTAAAAAAATCGTTTGAAAATAGCCGATCTACAAGCTTACAAGGCGTCGCATCGCGGCGCCTTGTGAACTTGCAGATCGGCTATTTTCAAATGGCCGAAATATATATAAGGTTGAAGTGGTTAGTGTGTTTTGTAATAATATTCAAAATCTACAAAGTAACAAGTAACCTAAGTTTTCTTATAATTGTAGTGGAGTAAAAGTACAATATTTGACTCTGAGATGTAGTGGAATAGAAGTATAAGAAATTGGAAATACTCCAGTAATGTAAAAGCACCTCAAAATTGTACTTAATACAGCACTCAAAGTAAATGTACTTAGTTACTTCACACCACTGCATGCACGGTTGCCATACCGACAGCGACACATAAGTTACAACATCACCCTGTGAATAGTTTTCTCTTCATCTCTGCAGAGGAGCGGGGAAAGCACAGGAAAAAAACATAAAGAGTTCTCCAGGTGGGTTTTCTACAGCCTCTTTGAACTCCATAGTTAGGCAGCTGATGAGCTGTCTACTCCAAATGGGATTCGGGCTGCTTCCTTAACCGATTCAAACCGGCAACGCATACGTGTAACCACCATTATTTCATACTTTGGGCCATTCAAAAATAGCAGATCTACTTGTAGCTTGCAGATCTGCTATTTTTGAAAAATCATGAACATTTTGTGCAAATATTTGAATATATTTATTTTTTAAAGGGAACATTTTTGACTCAAATCTTTGCTTCTGGGGGTCCCTGGAACAAAATGTTTTGAGATGGGGGTCCGCGGCCAAATACATATCTAAAGATGTTTTCTAAATCCTAACAGTATGTTGTAGTGGTAAGTGGTGCTACAACATTTCCATGTCAAGGACCCCCAAAATTATATGTATTTGGCCGCGGACCCCCATCTCAAAATATGTTAATCCAGGGACCACCAGAAGCACAGATCGGAGTTAAAAATGTTCGCTTTAAAACATATATATTCAAATATTTGCAAAAACTTTCCACGATAAAAAAAAAATTGCAGATCTGCTTGTATCTGTTATTTTTTGAATAGCCAAAGAAATCTGAAAATGACACAGATGCGTTCCTGGTCTTAACGGGTTAAACTGTCACAGTGGCGGCCCTAGGCTCCTTGAATGATGTCACCGCGGGACGGCTGCATGATTTGGGTGTAATGAAATACATCACATCGTCTGCTGTCTGTGGGCTGGGAAACCTCCTATCTCCATATGCAAACTTTTTTTAAATGTTTTTGTTTGATTTTTGAATGTCCTACTACAGTGCCACGCAAAAGCAGTGGTGGAAAGTAACTAAGTACATGTACTTGAGTACAATTTTGAGGTATTTGTACTTTACTTGAGTATTTCTAATTTCCAATACTTTTACTTCTACTCCACTACATCTCAGAGGCAAATATTGTACTTTTACTCCACTACAATTATTTGAAAACTTTAGTTACTAGTTACTTTGCAGATATAAATGATTACATTAGAAAACATACATTAACCACTTTAGCCCTATTTTATACCTAGGCTATTTGAACATAGCCGATCTACAAGCTCACAACGCGTCGCATCGAGCTTGTAGAGCTTGTAGAGCTTGTAGATCTAGCTATTTTCAAACATTTTAGTACTTTTACTTTTGGTACTTTAAGTACATTTTTATACCAATACTTTTGTACTTTTACTCAAGTACATTTTGAATTCCGGACCTTTACTTGTAACGCAGTACTTCTACATTGCAGTATTGATACTTTTACTTAAGTAGAAAATGTGAGTACTTTTTCCACCACTGCAATGGATGCATTTAAACACAACTTCTTATTTTTTTCCGGAAAAGTATAGTTTTGGACATACAAGGTTTCCCCCCGACGGCGGCGATATTAAACCAACGCGAGAAAAATGAGCCCCCTCCGTACAATGAATCCCGACTGAGTGAACCACAGAGTAGTATTTCAGTATCAATACCGCGGCTGGTTGTGACGGAGCTCCATTTGTCATGAGTCGATATTTTATGTTGAGAAAAATGGAATGCTGTTTACGGTTCTGTGATTAACCAAGAGTGCTGCCTTTTTTCGCTAGGTGCCCCTCCTGAAAGCACACAGACACGCGTGCACGCACACAGGTGCACGTCGCACGCAATCGCACACACGTACCGTATACAGCCTCTTCGCGGAACACGGTTGATTATTTTTAGCTCACTGTCTCAATAGCGAGGCTATCGAGTGTAAAATGAAACCACATTTGTGGTTATGTTCTACATGAATATTTCATAAGTTCATATTTCATGGCGTTTCACTCCCTATAAATGGGGAAAATGCTGTTTAGTGCTCTATGATTAAATAGGTCCTAAACCTGATCTCCTTCAAAGACATACCTGCGCATTACACACCGCTCCCACCCCCAGCTGCTAGCCCCCCCCCCACCCCACCCCACCCCCCCGCCCCTACCCGACTCTCTGCCCCTCTCTCTCTCTCTATTTCTGCCGACTCCATTTCTCGCTGCACACTCAGCCCGACAGGGGTCAACCGTGCAGTAAAAACCCACCTTGACACCCCCCTCCCTTCCAATAAAATACAACGCATATAAAGAACCATAAAAAAAACAGATGAAAAACCTAAAATAAAACTCTTGAATATAAGAGATGACATTATGGCTGTGTGATGAAATACTGACTTTTACAGAAGAGAGGAGAGGAGAGGAGAGGAGAGGAGAGGAGAGGAGAGGAGAGGAGAGGAGAGGAGAGGAGAGGAGAGGAGAGGAGAGGAGAGGAGAGGAGAGAAGAGAAGAGAAGAGAAGAGAAGAGAAGAGAAGAGAAGGACATTTCTGTATTGCGATTGTCAAATTAAGCGAGTGTGATTCTGACATATGTGCTGTGCATAGTGTATTTTGCTTCATTTTCATTTGTTTACGAGGCTGGCCATTTTGTCTTAATATCACATACACGACAGACACGCAGTTAAGGCGGTCGGGACTATTTTATGCGTTCCATAGACAATAAACTGAAAATGCCGTTTATATACCATCTGTGTGCTGTGTTTTATGATCCGGGCTATGCACAGCTGACCCGTACTATGCACATTCATTATGTCACGGACATATATAGATAAAAGGCAAAGGCCAGAAGCCATAATTACATTAATTGCGGAGGTAATTACCTGGCAATGCAGTTGATGTGCAGTTGATGTACAGTATGTATATTATGATGCAACCTATTTTAAATAACCACATACATTACATGTCAAATGGACACACACACACACACACACACACACACACACACACACACACACACACACACACACACACACACACACACACACACACACACACACACACACACACACACACACACACACACACACACACACACACACACACACACACACGTGCGGTTTGCAGCCATGCAAGGGATATAAGTTGAGTTGATATATTCATAAGACAGAAGAACCCACTGAAGCTTTTAGCCGGCACACATCAATAATGCTACACTGCTCCCTTAAGTCTGAAGCCTGCAACCTGATGATCATTACACTTGTAGTCTGGACTGCTATTTGTGTGTGTGTGTGTGTGTGTGTGTGTGTGTGTGTGTGTGTGTGTGTGTGTGTGTGTGTGTGTGTGTGTGTGTGTGTGTGTGTGTGTGTGTGTGTGTGTGTGTGTGTGTGTGTGTGTGTGCGCGTGTGTGTGTGTGCGTGTGCGTGTTTGACATTAGTATGCATGTCTTCGGGGTGGAGGAGTTCAAAGTGTAGCCAGGGTGATGACCATGGGTTTAATTGTAGGTTAGCAGTGATAAGAACAGAGTACAGGAGGGAGAGAGAGAGAGACAGAGTGAGAGAGAGAGAAAGAAAGAAACAAGAGAATACAAAGAGAGAACAAGGGAGAGAGGGAGAGGAAGAGAGAGAGAGTAAAACATAATTTAAAAAGAGAACGAGAGAGAAGGGGGGAGAGATGAGAGATCAAAAGAGAGAGAATGTGTGAATAAGTGAGGACATGGAAATAAGTAGAAGATTAAATAGAATAGAATAAGGGATAGGGGGATTAGGAACGGGGGAAAAATTGGAGGGAGAGAATGAGAGAGAGAGAGAGAGAGAGAGAGAGAGAGAGAGAGAGAGAGAGAGAGAGAGAGAGAGAGAGAGAGAGAGAGAGAAATGGTTAGGAGAGAAGAGGTGAGTGACTTGTTGGTATAGGGCTCTGTTGGCTTACTGATGAAAGACCTGTCTAATGCACGGACACACACACGCGCATACACACACACACACACACACACACACACACACACACACACACACACACGCGCATACACACACACACACACACACACACACACACACACACACACACACACACACACACACACACACACACACACACACACACACACACGCCCCAGACTACAGTGGTTCAGTGACTTTGCAGCAAGGCTAGAGTTACTGATAATGTTTATATTTCATGGCCAACGTCTATGCCTTATAGCCTTGAGAACACAAAGAGACAGACACGCAGACACACAAATCATCTCTCTCTGCCTCTTTCACACACACACACACACACACACACACACATTCAAACACGCTGGAATGCTCACACACACACATGCGCACGCACGCACGCACGCACGCACCCACACACGCACGCACGCACGCGCACAGTGGTGGAAAAAGTACTCAACTTTTTTACTCAAGTAAAAGTATATCAATACCGCAATATAGAAATACTCTGTTACAAGTACAAGTCAGATATTCAAAATGTACTTGAGTAAAAGTACAAAAGTATTGGTATCAAAATGTACTTAAAGTACCAAAAGTAGAAAGTATACTCAATATCAAAAATCTTTAGAAAATAGCAGATCTACAAGCTCACAATGCATTGTGAGCTTGTAGATCGGCTATGTTCAAATGGCCGAAATGCATATAGGGCTGAAGTGGTTTTGTAATAATAATCAAAATCTACAAAGTAACTAGTAACTAAAGTTTTCAAATAATTGCAGTGGAGTAAAAGTACAATATTTGCCTCTGAGATGCAGTGGAGTAGAAGTAAAAGTACTGCAGATTGGAAATGCTCCAGCAAAGTAAAAATACCTCAAAATTGTACTTAAGTACAATACTTGAGTAAATGTACTTAGTTACTTTACACCACCGCACACGCACGCACAAACAACCACAAATTCATCCACCCACCCACAGCGTCCCACACACCTTTACAGTAAGTGTTGGACACACAGGACAGCACAGGTCTCTCGTCCTGAACGCTGACTGACGTTCGCTGGGCGCTGGGATCAGACTGAGACATTGCGGAACTAATCTAAAGGCACTTTCATCCCTAAACTCGTCAGGCGGGGCCCTAGAATATCTACTTAACCCATTAAGACCGGGGACGCATCTGTGTCATTTCTAGATTTCTTTGGGCTATGCAAAAATAGCAGATACACAAGCTCATAGCGCGGCACCGAGTGGCGCGCTATGAGCTTGTAGATCTGCTATTTTTGAAAAATCTATTTTTTTTTGGCATATTTGAATACATATATTTTTAAACTGAAAATGTTTGACTCAAATCTTTGCTTCTGGGAGTCCCTGGAACTAAATATTTTGAGATGGGGGTCCGCAGACAAATACATATCATTTTGGGAGAGCTTGACATGGAAAAAGTTTGAGAACCACTGATATAGCAACATAAGTAAAAAAATCACACCCAGTGTGAAGTGGGCGGTGTGAAACATAAATGTGTTTTTTTTAAGTGCATAGTCCTATTTATAAGGCTATGCACATGTGTCATGTTTCACTAGCCAATCACAGTCCTGAATAGACTGTGATTGGCCAATCACGGTGCAGGGTTAGGGGGGTGCAATCGATGTCGATGTCCAAACCTCACATATAGGGGCGGTTTCACCGCCCAAAACATAGGGGGATTTAGAAAACATTTGTAGAATCCCCAGAAGCAAAGATTTGAGTTACAAATGTTTGCTTTATATATTCAAAGATTTAAAAAAAAACTTTCAAAAAAATTCAAAAATAGCAGATCTACAAGCTCATAGCGCCGCGAATAGCCAAAGTATAAGATAATGGTTCAAATGGTTCAAATCTAAACTGACAGATGCTTTCCCGGTTTGAATGGGTTAAGCCTTTTATTCTAACTTTCATGGTTGGCAAATGTCAGGGTAACAAAAGTATTTGTTCCTCCTTTTTTTGTGACTTGTCAAAACATAATAACCATGTAATCTAGGAACACAAAGGCATTTGTCTTGCAGTTCATACTGTATGGGTATATAATGGTGCACTATAATTTGCTTGTCATTATTATTATGGTGTGACATAGCTGTGTATAAGCTTTGGGAGATGCTAATCTCTCAAGACAGATTCTGCCAACAGAAGACTCTGTCAGCACCACTGCCCTAAACGTGTAGTTCTGTTGTTAGTAGGTATAAACCAAGAAGCACCCAGGAGGAAGTGGACAAAGAAAGGGGAGGGGTCAAACCGAGTTCCTGTTTCTACACAAAAAAAGGAGGTTGTGCTCCCAGAGGCAAAAGAAAATGGGGGAATCCCAGCAGCCTGTCTGTGGTAAAAGGCGAGTCTTCCCTAAAAACACCTGGGACAACGCTCCACACGTCTCAGACTCTTCTCTCGCCTCGCTCTCAAACCGTGGAACAAACTCCCCGTTGCAGTCGGAATTAACTGCAGACTCAAACTTCACTCTCCCTGTACCCCTTCCTGCCAACTTCTGCCTCGATTGAGGCTAGCGATTGACCAAAAAGATGGCTACCACGCAGACGTTATCTTGTTCGCTCTCAGGTTTTTGTTATTTATTATTCTTGACCACAATGTTAAGAATGTCATTTCAGATAGCATGTTATTTAAAAAGATGCCAGGTTCATTGTGTACCTAGCATTCTATAGTTTCAATGAACAGACTGTTATTTTGATAGTATTGTTTAGACTGATGCTAGGTTCTTGGTTTAACTTGTATCCTAGTTTCTTGAGGGACTACACTGTCTCTGCATTCTATGCACGTGATAAACTTGCTTATTATAAGTCGCTCTAGATAAGAGTGTCTGCTAAATGCCTAAATTGTAATTGTTAATACTGCTGCTATTCTTTCATTGTTTTCTGTATTGTTCCCCAGTTATTGTTCATATGCTTGTTATTATCATTGCTGCCACAATGTCTGAAGGACAAGAACAAAAGGAATGTCATGCTTGTGTACCTGTAGTACCAGCATACACAATTGTATCATTTCAATCTAGCACTTATATTGTATTGTTTGTTTGTTTCTTTCTTAATAAAGTTGGTTCCTTCCTTTTCTTTATGTAAAGCAACTTTGGGTACTTAGAAAATCGCTGTATAAATCTGAGCTATTATCTTGTTATTATTATGTAACAAGACATAAATCTTATATCTTGAATCTGTACAGCCCATCAATGCTATATTCAACCGCTATGCTACTTTATTATACCTCTACGGCTTGTTGAACATGTTCAGACGGCAGCCATTTTGCTCTTACATCGTGCTCAGCGGGGTTCTCTGCGCCAGCCTCGAACCAACAGAGAAATAGAGGCATTTTCTCAGCTTTTTCTCTACATTAAGTTTCCTAGTGATCTCAAAGGGGAAGTTACTCATAAGCAACGACTGGTAAAAAAAAAAAAACACGTTTGCGTTTGCGTCTGTGCCTGAGGACAGCGAGCAGATGTTTATGTTTTGAACTCTGACTTAAAGTTGTTATTTATGCAGTTATCTGTCGTTGACAGAGACCCCGGGACATGCAGGTAGACCCCCGGTAGCGAAACCAGAGGCTGTCTGGTCGACATGCGAACATAGCATCATTATACAGACAGCAGCCCCTGGCTAAACTAGACTCTGTAAGCTACTGGGCACCGAGGGTAGCCTGTACATACAGTCAGTCCCCTGTCAGTCAGTCAGACATGACAAGAAACAAACATCCTGGTTCATTTACATTCTATGTCTGTGCCAGTGATGGAAGTGCAGCAGTACGCAAAACCGCTACGTAGAAATACTCTGTTACAAGTAAAAGGCCTCTATTCAATTTTTCTTTTGAATTTGCATCAAAACTATACTTGAAGACGGGGTGCCGTGATTTTCAGTGATTTTTCCCCCCCTAGAACATGATCATCAGGTATTATGGTTACACTAGGAGGAAGATTTTTTTCCAAAAAGTGTACAGAAAGTGTTAAAATTATATTTTTTATGTGGACACGCCTCCAGTTCATTAAGTATACCTGGTTCTCACCTTAGCACCTCCTCCACCACCTTAGCACCACCCACCTGTCCTTGTCCCTCCTCCTCCTCATGCCCACACCTGAAAAAAGCGCTGTTTTTCTATTGGCACGTTTGACCCTCAAGGTTTCAGCCTCCAGGAAGAAACTCAAAATAGTCAGAGAAGACAAAACACCATAATGAACAAATGAACTGATCTACATCATCATATTTTTTAATAGCCAAAGTATAAAATAGGGCTTAATTGGTTATTATTTGTGATATTAATAAAAAAGGTTTCAAATAATTATAGTGGATTAAAAAGTACAATATTTGCCTCTGATATGTAGTGGAATAGAAGTATAAAGAATTGAGAAATGGAAATACTCAAGTCAAGTAAAATTATCTCACAATTGCACTTAAGTACAGTACTTGAGTAAATGTACTGTATTACCTTCCACCACTGGTCTGTGCATAGCGCAAATACACACACACACACACACACACACACACACACACACACACACACACACACACACACACACACACACACACACACACACACACACACACATCCTTTTCACAGTGCTTACCTTTATAGTTGATTTTGAATCCTATGGAGCCCACACTCTCGTCAGACTGGAGGTGCAGCCACATCTGGTGAGTCATACTGACAATCAGGTCCGGAACGAAGCTCCCTGATAGGCTGCAACACAGACGGCATCATCGTGTCATTTTTTTTATCATAGCCTTGTTGTCGGGCAGAAACCTTGTATCTCCATATTTTAACTTTTATGTTGTTGTTGTTTTTCGTAAATGACTTTGTCATACTACAGTGTCACACAAAAGTGGTCATCTGAGGTCTCCATCCGCCAGCAACGGTAGTTATAATGTAATCACTGACATGATTATCACTGACATATCATCATCATCATCATCATACTCATCATTATACTCAACACTGTTATTATCATGAATATTACCATATTATCCATACAATAGTGTCCGTTATTATTTAGTGCTGCTGAACAGTAATGGAACAGAGGAAGAAAGTAATTGAAAACACAGTAATCAAATCATGAAGGAAATTACAAAAATGAAAAATAAATGAATAGGCGGGATAGAACAACAACAACAACAGCAGCGGCACTGCCAAGGGGGCTTGTCAAAACGTTTCAAAACTAATGAACGAACCGGGGGCAGGGATGGGGGGGTGTTATCAGCTTTTACTGTTGAATCAGAAAAGTTCTTTGTTAACACAGATCGATTTTCGGCAGCATATTCAGTTCACTCATAACTTTGGAGTGTTACTGTGATTAAAAATACATGTTAAAAACTTTAAAGAAAATATTTTTTTGTCTTTATTGATAGTTCACAGTGAAGAGAGACAGGAAACAGGGCGAGAGAACCGGGGAGTGACATGCAGCACGGGTCCGCCACGCTTGGGAATCGAACCTGAGACTCGTTGTCAGGCACCAGCGTCTACGCAGTACATGCCTTAAAGGGATAGTTCACCCCCAAAATGATTTTTTTTCTTTCGATTAGTCACCCCATGGAGACTTGAATTCATGGATATTTTTTTGTTTCAGTCGCATTCCTAAGTCGATAATTTGATCTAATTATTGGCTTAGGAATGCGACTAAAACAAAAAAATATTTATGAATTCAAGTCTCCATGGGGTGAATAATCGATAGAAACATTTATTTTTTGGGGTGAACTATCCCTTTAACCACCTGGCCATCGGCCCCCCCCAGTACATGTTCGATTTAATGTGGGCATGACAATATTTGCATTGAAACCACAGACAGACAGACAGATACCGTACATAGATATACATGGATAGATAGATGGCTGTCAGACAGAATATTGTCTCATTGACTTTCAAATATCTTTCTGTGATTGTCTACACTTTCTGCCTCTCATTAGCCCCGTTGTACGCTGTCACACTCAAGGCAAGGGTAATGAGGCAAGACAGTGCTTATTGTATTGCCCGCGTGCGTGCCAAGGATTTCAGTGGGGTTTATAGAGTGCTGACACCTCAACCTTCCAACTGTTTTTCACTGGGTTTTAGGGGATGGGTGGGATTTAATAAGGCAATTACCCAGTCGGCTATGCATACAAAATGCAGTCAAAATGCATACCCTTGTCTTTCGCCTTTCCACTTGGCATGCAATTCTGTCCGGGCGGGATAAAGGGAGGATTATGACATGACATCTTATTTTCGCCTTCAGCGAGGGCGATGCCATGTGACTGTGTCTAAGTTGATACAGTGGATGGAAATACAGGCTCGCGTTAGAGGCGCGTTATGAGGCTCAGAACCCTCTGTGGTATTCCTTGTGGATCTCTGACTTAAGTTCTCTGGCTGTGCTCGGGGTGTTCAACAGCCTCTATGTGCCGTGGGTCAGTGGCTCTCAAAGTGGGGTTCTGCGGACCCCCAGGGGTCCTTGGGGGGTCTCCAGCTAAATGAGGACGGTTTACACACTTAAGCCCTCTTTTATTGATTGGCTATTCGAAAATAGCCACACAGTGAGCTTGTGCTATTTTTGAACAAAGTCTTCTCTTATGAGGGTCCCCCTCCCTGGCACGAAAGGGAGTCAAATACAAATCAATTTGGGGGGTCCTTGACAGGAAAGGGTTTGAGAACCACAGCCCTGGGTGACAGGAGTGACAAATTAGGACAGAGGAGGGGTGATAGCTGACCAATCAGCACAAGGCAAAGTGCCATCGTGCACGGAACTGTCACTGTGAGCGACCGCACTGCTAAAGGAACTGAACATGTCAAACATGGACTACAATCATCTGCCAACACGGCTGCTGTGTGGATGATGTGGGAGAATTCAGGGCGGTTGAGGACACACTGTGGTTCATCTGGGTGCAAACCAAAACACAGAGTAGGCAGTGTTGATTTTGACAGCAAATTTTTATTCAGTTATCTGAAAAGTTTTAGTTTTAGTCGACAAAATATCATAAGATTTTAGTCGACTATATCTACAGTTGATTTTGGCGGGCCTTGATGGCGTCGTAATGCCTGATTTTACACTTGGTTGCATGCTGAAAATAGCCGATCTGTAAGCTCACAACACGTCGCAGCGCGACGCGTTGTGGGCTTGTAGATCGGCTATTTTCAGAGCACAACACCCGAGCGCAACCAAACATAAGATGACTTGTCTTTTAGTTCTACTGGATCTCTTCTCCACTCGTCCCTCAAGTCTAGTTTTTATTTGTTGATGAAATTGTCAATAGATTCAGTCTTACAGTAGTTTTTAGTCATCGTAGCTTAGTTTTTATTTAGTTTATATTTAGTTTTCGTCAGTGGAAAAAAACAACAACTACAAAGCAATTACTTTTCAGGATATGGAAAAAAATAAGATATGTTCCAAAGTAGTTGGAATAAGTTCACAAGCGCTAGTTAATACTTTTCATTGGCAACGTATTTATAAAACCCACAGACGGACAACCAATTTCCCAATTTAAAAAACAAATAATTGCAGATCTACAAGCTCACAATGCGTCATGATGCGACACATGTGAACTTGTTCATCGGCTATTTTTGGTACTTTCGCTCAGCCACTCTGGTATGACGAAGTAGGGCACTAATTTACGAAAAAACATTAAAAAAAAAACGTAATATGGAGATACAAGGTTTCTATCTGATAGTAACTGAATATAGTACAACATGAGACGTAATAAATAGCTCCTAGGTTAATACTCACACTTGTAGTATAGCGGTGGGATCGCCCACCTCCCCTCCGTCTCCAATGGTCAGAGTATCGTAGGCTATTTCCAGGTCAAACTCCTCAAAGTTGATCTGGATCACCTGCAGAACACACACACACACACACACACACACACACACACACACACACACACACACACACACACACACACAAATGTTTTACTTAAGTAAAAAATAATGCAATGTAGATGTACTCTGTTACAAGTAAAAGTCCGGAATTCAACATTTACTTGATTTACTTGAGTAAAAGTACAAAAGTATTGGTATCAAAATGTACTTAAAGTACCAAAAGTAAAAGTACAAAATACAAAAATGTTTGAGAATAACAGATCTACAAGCTCACAACGCGTCGCGATGCGACGCGTTGTGAGCTTGTAGATCGGCTATTTTCAAATAGCCTAGGTATAAAATAGGGCTAAAGTGGTAAATGTATGTTTTATAATGTAATGATTTATATCTGCAAAGTACGTTTTCAAATAATTGTAGTGGAGTAAAAGTTCAATATTTGCCTCTGAGATGTAGTGGAGTAGAAGTAAAAGTACTGATAATTTGAAATACTCCAGTAAAGTAAAAGTACCTCAAAATTGTACTTAAGCACAGTACTTGAGTAAATGTACTTAGTTACTTTACACCACTGTTAGTTTGTTACCGGGATATTTCTCCAAAGCCACAAGGGCCCTGGAATCCAGAATGAGTGTGAGGGAATGAGGCTCATAATGACACAGCAGAACGTATACGTCATGGGAAAGCAGTCGGTGAGCGAACCGCTCGATGCGCTGCCCCGGTGAAACCATTAAAGCAACACTTAGTGTTTTATCTGAGGCCAGGGAGGGATGTACAGTATCTGCCAGCAGAGCATAGAGGCCAGAGATGGAGTGGGTGGCAAGAGAGAGAGAGTTAGAGAGAGAGAAGGGAGTGTGTGTGTGTGTGGGAGGAAGGGAGGGAGAGACAGACAGACAGAGACATACAGAAATAGAAACATAGAAATACTGTACATACAGCAACTACCTTTAAATACATTTGAAAAATGTGCTGCGCTATCAGTCCCAGCGGTTTTGTGCCAAGTGAATTTCAAACATTGAAATAGGCCTATACCGCTGTCGTTTGTTTCAAAAGCTTATCCCAAGCTAACCTTTTCTATATTGATGTATAACTATTTCTGACAGACAATGCACAATTCTGTTTTTGTAGGATAGTTGCAATGTACTGTAGCACAGCTCTGTTTACACATTTCTTAATTACTGTAGCATTTAATTGTACATACATTGTTTTGTTGTTTTGTTCCACTTTTGCTTTGGCAATGTAAACGTATTTCTTCTCGTGCCAATAAAGCCCCTCTGAATTGAAATGACATTGAGAGAGAGAGAGAGAGAGAGAGAGAGAGAGAGAGAGAGAGAGAGAGAGAGAGAGAGAGAGAGAGAGAGAGAGAGAGAGAAAGAGAACAGAAAGGGCAGACGGTAGAGAAGAGATAACAAGGGGAGACAGACAGACAGACAGACAGACAGACAGACAGACAGACAGACAGACAGACAGAGACAGAGACAGAGACAGACAGACAGACAGGACAGACAGACAGACAGAGACAGAGACAGACAGACAGACAGACAGACAGAGAGAGGGGAACAGACAGAAAGAGAAGAACAGACAGAAAGAGAGGAGGAAGGCGTATTAGCAGACAGAGATGAGAGAGAACGAGAGAGAGAGAGAGAAACAGACAGAAAGAGAGATAGGAGGAAGGCATATTAGCAGACAGACGGAGATGGAGGCCAGCAGCAGAGATGAGAGGGGAAAACGTCTGGGAGAGCGCAGGAAACGAGGAGGGAGGTTTACCAGATGAGTCCCAGGAGCTTTGATCCTAGCAACTTTATTACAATATTTACACCCGCAAGTCCTTATTTGACCCTGAAGTTGGAAGCTTCCCTCCTTTCGTCATTTCTCTCTCTCTCTCTCTCTCTCTCTCTCTCTCTCTCTCTCTCTCTCTCTCTCCTTTCCTTTGCAGTCCTTTGGGGGGCTTCCAGATTCAAATATTCAGTATTCTACTCACTTCAAAACATCCGAAACATCAGAGGCGTTTCCCCTCTCCCTAGAGCTCATTAATAAGGAAATATGTCTGTTTCATTGCCTGTACGCCCTTGCTCTCTTGTACAGTAAGTTTGTATGTATTTATTAGTAAATGTGCTTTAAAATGTAAACGAGTAACCTCATATTATTCAAAGTATGACGGCGGCCTCCGTGCTCAGCATTCAGCAACTATTTTTTCCCCCCGTTTTTCTTTTCTTTCCCTTGGGCCATTAAGACGTCGTTTTTTTCCGGAGAGATCGTATCAGTTGGAAAACATTCCTGGTACATGATGGTATTATGGAGGTACTCAACTAACGCCATGATTATACTGACTTTCCTGTCCCGGGGGTAGATAGCCTACTTCAAGATTATTTGTTGTTATCTTTATCATGAACAGCTTCTCATGAGTAAGACCTCACCAAGTGATCTAAAATAGGGGATGGAAAATGAATAAAAAAAGAACTTTCGGCACATTTTAGCAGCTTTAGCATGTCTCTCTCCGTTCGCATCAGTGTTTCACTGTTTATCTCTTCTTCATGACTGAATGGCTGCAATCATTAGCACAATGAGGTCCGTTTATGGATCTGGCTCACTTGTTTCAGTCCTGGGGAGTGATCACAACTCCCGATTTTATGTCGCCACGGAGGACGGAAGATATACCTTGTTTTTTTTACCGTGCCAACAATTAGATTAAGTCCCCATTAAAATGAATACAGACAGGTACACAAATAGCCGTTGCTCTGGAGATTGACATGTGCAGTACCCTGTTCAACGGGTAGGGGGGGCACAAGAGCTTTTGCTCAACAAGGTGAATCCGATGGATGTCATGGCCGTGTCGGGGGATCAAACCCGTGACCTTTTGGTTAGAGAATGGGTCTTTCTGTCCACCGGGCAAGCCGGGTAATTCAACAGACAACAGCCTTCAAATGACGTGCGCTCGGGAAAATACATGACAACATTAGAGGGCCATAATATAACTCATGTCAACTGGAGTGATGTGCAACATGGAGAGAGGACAAGGCTCAGAGAGTGATCTGTCCATTTAGCGCTCTACTAGGGTGGCAGAATGGAATAAAGCATTACCTACAGATCTGATATTATTTCTCTGAACTTCTCCCTCCTGACACACAAACACACACGCGCGTCTTTCGCACGCAGTGCACACACACACACACACACACACACACACAAGAGACAGACAGACAGACAGACAGACACACAAGCAAAAGCTTGGTTGCTTAGACACTCACACTCACACTCACACTCACAAACACACACGCGCACACTCACAGCACACACACACACACGCACGCACGCGCTACACTATGTAGGTTACGTTGTCCGTCTGCTGCGACCACGTAAGCATTATTCACACAAGATTATCACCCTATTCTTAAACTGCCCAAGCAGGAGATACAGAGATGGCAGCATGAATGAACAATAACAACACAACCAGACTATAAACAACATAAACAAGGTGGTAAACGCAGTAGATATAATGGTAAACACACACAGTAAACAGTCTAGTTAAACCGAGCTCACGCGCCACAGAATTAGGGGTAGCCAACCGTCCTTGAGTTACTTGAGTAAAAGTACAAAAGTATTGGTATCAAAATTTACTTAAAGTACCAAAAGTAAAAGTACAAAATGTTTGAAAAATAGCAGATCTTCTAGATGTACCCTGTTATAATAAACCTCTGGCACCGAATGTGTTAATAATAACTTGAATTTATATGGCGCCTTTCAGAAACCCAAGGACGCTTTACAATACAAAAAATGAACAAACTAATTGCCAAAAGCCTGAGTAAACCAAGTGTTCTCTTCAATGCGGACTTGAAAGAGTCCCAGTGTTGGTATCTGGCGAATCTCCATGGGGAGAGAGTTCCAGAGGGCAGGGGGGCTGCCACACTGAAAGCTCTATCGCCGAGGGTCCGCTTATTGTGTGTGAGGGATGGAGCCCCAAGTCAGAAGACCTCAGGTTCCGCGGTGGGTGGTAATCCTCGAGGAGGTCTGACAGGCACCGTGGGGCTAGGGCATGGAGAGCTTTATAGGTGAGGAGGAGCAGTTTGTAGGTGATGCGGAAACACTTGATTAATCTGTATGCTGTCTGAGTTCTCTATCCTGATTGGATAAAAATTGGTATTCTAACCTGAAAATGCATTTTCTGTTTAATAAAGAGCTGGAGAGACATGGAGACTCCTGTTACTGAACAAACACTCTGTAGCCATGATTACTATCAGAATATAGAGCTATTTAAAACTTATTTTAACCCATTTGTAACAGTCATTTTAGTAGCTTTTCTTGTAGCTCTGTTGTCGTTACAGTGTTTTGGAATGCAACAAGAAGTTGCCAGAAACTATTTATTAACTGTAAAATATATAAAATACATTTCCGG